>NW_017618464.1:4308905-4533905 GCF_001879475.1 Ipomoea nil | reverse complement strand
GACCATCAAAAATGTAAATTTAGTACCTTGACTATGCAATTTTTATCAATTTTGGTCACGCCGGATAAATTACAGGCCAAATGTGACCGGAAAATTTTTAAGTCAACAATTAAACTTAAATGGGAGGGCAAAATTGACATTTCGTGTTCACTCCAATTTGGGAAAACTATACTTGACCAAAGTCACACCTCTCCCATCGTGAGCCACCCCACCTTCTACGAATTCTGAAAATGGTCGATCTGTTTAATGATGGGAGTGGCCATGGTCTTAACACTGGTGAGGTTACCGAACCCGGAGCCGGAGGAAGCGAACCAGACGCCGATGAGGAGCTCGTCTTTGGGCAATTCAGGGTCGAGAAACGGGGGAACGGTGGCATTGATCCCGAGGTCGGAAGCCAAGAAACAGAGAGGATTTCGCCGTTGGGGAGATGGGCGGGGAAAGAGTGGTCGTAGGGGTCGTGGTTGGCTTGAATAGGAGTGATTAGGAAGATTGTTTCGTCAACCATTGCTTCATTCGTCAAAATTCTCAATATGTGTAAACCTAATTTGCTTTCATAATTTTTTATTTTTTTGGGTGAAAATTTGCTTTCATAAATTGAATAGGTGTGAAACACCCAACTGCCACTAAAAGAAAAAAAAAATTAAAAAAGAAAAAAACAAATTAAGACGACAAGAAGGAAATGTGATGTCAAATTGAGTTAACAAATCGACGTTTCCTACTTATCTCCCCCCTCATTTCCAGTCAGCACTTCAATCTTCCCCATATTGATCACCGACTCCATGAACTTATATATTGAACCACGTCGTCGGGTCATCGGCAAACTTCTGAACAAGCGGCATCGTTCTTGGATCGGCAGTACGAGAAGAGTGAAGGAAGAAGACAACATGAAATGTCAATTTTGCCCTCCCATTTAAGTTTAATTGTTGACTTAAAAATTTTCCGGTCACATTTGGCCGGTAATTTGGCCGGCGTGATCAAAATTGATAAAAATTGCATAGTCAAGGTACTAAATTTACATTTTTGATTGTCAAGTGTTGCAATTAACATATGTGCAATAGTCAGTGGACCAAAATTGAAATTTTCTCAATATAATATGAATCCTACAACTATGAATTTAAAAAAAAAAATTATATACTATTATTTATAATATTGAGTATTAATATTGGACACATACTTTTGTGCATCGTGCATATAAAATACTAATACATATATAGGATTTTTCATTCATAACATTAACATATTTTAGGTGATCTTGATTCTTGTGTTGCAATGATTTTTTATTTTTATTTTTTAAACTGAAACTTTAGAAGATTTATTATATAATAAAGTATTGTACGAAATTAATTTCTTAATGATTGTTTCGTAAAAAAATGATTTTTTGTACCGTTTAGTTTGAATACTACGTACATTAACGTGGCGTCAAATTGTCAAAAAATGTTTATTGTTTGCCGATTTAATATGGTATATCAACTTATTACACGTTTATAATGATAACAAATTTAGTTAAAATAATTGACACAAGTTAAATTTTCAATAAAATAAACGTGTTAAGTTGTAGTAATTAATAAATCAATTTATGAATCATGAGTTCAATTCTTGTCAACATATTTCCGGCAGTTGAGCTCGTCAAATATACATGATCTAATCTCCTGAATAATGAAAAACCTCACCATGGGCAGCTTAGTTGATCACAATAATGAAGTTTGAGAAAAATGATCAGTGACTGATTCTCACCAGCAACAGTGTGGGGGCTCCTTGTGTGCAGTAAGCAAAGGTCTATCATAATTTACATCCTACAAGATGTTCTTTCGGGGCGGGATCAGTCAAACTTGTTGTACATGGCCTTCTTAATGCAATTTACTTCCTCAATCATGAGAAACCCTAATGTTCCAAAAAATTGATAAAAGAAATTAATCGTGAGATGTGCTTCAACTAACCCACAAATCCGTAATTAATACTTGTACATTAATATTTCACATACATACTATGCATAAGTGCATAAGCATTTGCCCTTACTCAACTTCTCTTTACCAACCTTTGCATTCAAGAAAATATTTCTCAATCTTGTTTTACATAATTAATTCATTAACTAACCTGCTACAACAATCTCACATTTTTATTTACCTCCTCATGTATTTTGCCCAATATCTTTACCTCACTATTTGTACCATCTTCAACTTTAACTATTATTCATCATGTAGTTTGCCAATATTTTTACCTCATTATTTGTACAATATTCACTGTAACTATTATTCATCATCATGTATTTTGCTCAATATGTTTACCTCATTATTTGTAGAATCTCCACTTTAACTGTTATTCATAATCATTATCATACCATATCTACTCCTCACCTTAATTTGATCCTCCACACCAAATCCATTTTTCATATAATATTGTATAATTGCTCACTAAATTATGAATAAAACATGAAATCTAACACACACCCCCCCCCTCCCCCAATTAAGTTACCTATGAACCTCATGTAATTTTGTTACCCCTGGAGTCCAGGACAATTGGTCAACAACCCAGAATAAGTTTATAAACTTTATTTTGATACCAGTCAAGCAATCACATGGTGCAATGTTCGAATATTACCAAAGAGCAAAAAAAAAAATAAAAAAAAAATCAATAGATATATAGGTCAGCGACATAACTGCAGCTCTTTTATATGGGAGGTTATAAGTTCAAACCCCAATGGGGACATTGATTCTTTGCGAAAATTAACTTTCTTAAAACATTAGTCGGATATATTGGCCTTGTTTAGTAAAATGGCCGATAGCTGTTAGCTGATTGTGTTAATTAGAGTGTATAAATAATTGATAACATTAGCCGATTGTAGGAAAATATTTGGTAAATTAGCTGTTTGGTATAATTTTTTTTTCAAAAAGTTAATTGAAAAAGTTGCTTGGAGTAACTTTTTGAATTTTAACCTTTTGGAGGTGAAAAAATCTAATTAACCAAACATTTATATTGATATTTTAACTAAATCAAACAATTAATAGTAGTCAAATAAGCCAATTTTTAACCAAACAGGGCCATTGTGTATAGGAGCAAGAGTCTTTGGTCTTCCCCAACAAGACCATTACCCTATCCTAGGATATGATACCCTCAAGTCCTCAACAGCTCCACGCTTAGTCACCATCGTTGAAAGTTAAACAAAAGTGTAGCATTCGAGTCCGGAGATAACGTGGTATCTATCGCCCATGTTCCGCGGGCTGCCCGATTTCCCCCAAAACAATTACGTTTGACGATCTGGGATTTGCATGCGATTTCTCCTACACTCGTTCCAATATTGCGGCGGCTCTCCTAATTTCACTTTCCTACGTTCTTTTCCGCCTTCCTCAAAACATGCTTTGATTGGCGCACAAACCTTAGTAGGTTGTGTGTGTCTGCGAAAAATCGGATATGTATTTGTATTTCCTCCTCAAAAGAATCATTTCTTCTTCGTTAGTTGTACCCCCTTAGCTGGAACAAATTAATTAAAGCACCTTTAATTTTCACGAACCCGTTCATACACGGCTTTGTTATTACCTGTAATAAAAGGTTTATAATATTTGCTCTCATCTATTTCAACATTTCTTCGGAAACAATTATCCGTTAGTTTGTACTGTGTGACCAACACCCATGTCTTTTTCATTGTTTATGGTTTCCTCCTCATCCTAGTATTTCTTTGAAGTGAAGTCATTTGTCATTATGGATGCCATTTTTAATGGGTGCAGTGTTGTATAATTATGTGTATTATACTTTGATTTATTTATAGGAAGACCTGCAGTTGTTATTGAATATACACACTGCTGCTGATGAGATTCGATCCCTAGTCATTCTTTTCAACTTCCACCTCTATGACTAGTTGAGCTGCCCATGCGGGCCTGCATAAGATATTCTTATAGTACAAGTTAATAATTTCCTTCAATTACTTGGTAGTAATCGCATAAGTAGTATTTATGTTATATGTAATGTGTTTTTTTTTTTGTAACTAATAAATATGAAATCTTTGGTACAAATTGGCGGATTAATTAAGACCTAAAAAGGCTACTAGAAGTGGTAAGGTGAGTTTGACATAGTCTGTTCAACAAATTGAGATGGTATGCAGTATCCATTGACTAGCAAATAATAAACAAATGACGTACAATAGTTGCGTTTTGTTTGGGAATTGCGATAACCGGATAAGGAGTCTCCAACTCCTGTCGTAAATCAATCCCATTTTGATTTTCTGCTAACTTTCCAAACGTTTGGCGGCCAGACAACGGAAACTTTCGACGACTAGGTTGGACTGCCCGCCCAAACCTCCGCGTTTGCCGCTTCAAACGTCAAATTCCGCTTAATCTCTATCCATCTAGCTTCCTTTTATCTTTTATAATTACAATAACAAAATACATCATTTGTTATATCTTATAAATGAATTGATCCGATCAATTGTGTATAATAGTTACCGTTTTGTCTTGAATCTAGCAATAAGAGTCCCTGTTCTTGATAAAAGTATTCAAGTCAAAATTATTCATAGTTCGAGTATTAGTCCAATCAGCTTGACTGCGAGATTTCGTTTATTCTATGATAATCATATTCATCATTATTTAACAGGTTGAATGAGATTAGTTCGAGTATAATTATTTCAATAATGTATCAAATATTTATTGTATGAGTAATTTGGAGTAAAACATTGTGTACGTATGCGGGCATTCACGCGTTGTGTGAAGTCTCTTGTGCTAAAATTTATGTCGACTGTTTGACAACTCTGAGTGGTCCGACATGTCATTTGATGATTGGTGCACCGGCGTGATAGAGTCCAGCTAAGCAGCATGGAAGCCATGCACTTTTAGATCACCAGCCAATCACGCGGCCCAGCATGTGACTTGCCCTTCAGGTTAAATAAAGCCCAATGGATCAGTCACGTGCAGAATACCAACCAGATTCCAGCCTGTACGCGCCCATGTGGAGTCATGCGGTTGGCTGGGCGGTGACAGACAGGCACGAAAAGTTCCGCCACGTGGCAATGGTTAAGGCTTGTTTGGCTTGCACGTTTGGAATGAGGGAAAAGGTGTCGCCTATTCGTTGGATAAGCGAAGCTAAGAAAGTGGGCGTTGGTTGGCGTAGGTAAACCACTGTTTAAAATTTATATGTTACTCCGTATATTATAATTACAATAATAACCCCGAGTATTTTACTTGGTAGGAGACCTTTCACGTCGGCAAATAAAGAATTTTTTTTTTTTTTTTCTTTTTGACATTTTTCCGGTTCATGCGTGCCAATTTAATGACATGAGCATTCCGTTGCGCCTATAATATTTGGCTTCATGTATATAAATATACGAGGTGGTTGTTAAGTGTGTATCAGTGTATATATATATATATATATATATATATATATATATATATATATATATATATATACACATGAGAACATGTTTCATAAACAAATTATGAACCAATTTCAATCATCTATTTAAAAAAATTAATAAATCTAATGCAATTTTAGAAAATAATGTCGTGACATTCTTTTTCTTTTTTGGTTGCCCAAAGGTATCCCTCCAGCCAGAAGACTAATCCCCCATCCTTTTTTGGTTATCCCTCCAGCCGAAAGCTAATCCCCCGTCCCTACTGTCATCACACTGAGTGGTAGGGGACTAGCCAAATAATTTGCTCCATTCACATGGGTGAGGATCAAACCTCCAACCTCATGCTTAAGGGACAAGATGCTGAACCACCACACCAACCATGTTCGTTCGAGTGAATTTCTATGTAAAGCCTAAAACCTTTTAAAAAAATTAAACCCTAAATAATAAAAAATCATACCCGAAACAAAACTAACGAGTGAAACAAAACTAAAAAAAAATTAAATCATTGACTATAAAATGTGAGTTTTGAGTGTGTTACACCTTCAAAAATGATAGTATAATGTTGCAAAATTGCATTATATAGTGTTAAAAATACATTTTATAGTTCGCGCATGAAGACGAGAGTCTTATCGATGGACTGATTGCGCGATCTCAATTTACCTTTGCAATTGCCCTACGGGTGACCTGGGGTCCTCTGTGTGTGTGTTTGGGGGGGTGGGTGTGGAGGGGCATGCATTTGATCCACAAAATGGAAATGTGATGGTGGGGTTGACTTAGAAAGGCATTAGTCAAATAAAAATGGTGAATGGATGTGGTTTCCTAGAAGGGAAGCATGTCTTCTTGTGATTATAATTTATAATCATCTCATCACCTTAATACAAGTCAACAACACAACGTTGCTGGTTATCTCATCCCATGTCCCTATTGGCCATGCTCTCAGTGGTCCATCCTTGTCACCGCTTTCATTTCCATCCAACGTTATCCAAACACCCCCCCCCCCCCCCCCCTTTTTTTTTTTTCTTCTTATCAATATATTAAATTATTATTATTTTATTTTATTTATACGGATTAGATTATCCGACTTTTCTAGACTACAACAGCGGCATCATCTTTGTACGCTAAAAGGCCTAACAAGTGAATAAGAGCGGTCGGGGCGCGGCCTATCAGGCAGAGATATCTTTCGTCAAGCAATTGTCACGCCCTTTCATAATAACTATAAATTATACGTAGAAAAGGTAAGAGAAATGTTTAAAAAAAAAAAAAATTGGAGTTGCAAAGATAAACAATTGAGGGTAGTTTTGTTTCATATCGGTAGACAAAGGTCAAGCTCAAATATTAAAATTGGAGGAAAAAGTGTTATGTATTTATTTAAATCGGATTAGTACGTATATATTGCGCGCCTAATCATGTTGTGTATAAATCGCGGTCTGAGATATAACTCAATTGGTTAATTAATCCAAAAACTAGGTTATTAATAATTTTGTTTTGATGACAGTTGTAGCATGTAAAGTTTGAGTAATACACATATTAGGTATACAGGTATTTGAGAGTTGAAACATATATGTCAATTGTGACACATCTCGTGATTTTTTATTTTTATTTTTTAAAAAGACACATCTTGTGACTTATTTCTTTTACCTATTTTCATTGTGGGAGTGATGAGGGTACTCAAGTTAGGGGTTGGGACTTATAAGTTACATATAATAATTAATGAACTATGTACTCTAGTCTAGTTGGGGGACAAACTCTCTATTTGAGATAAGGACTTTATATGACCTGCAACAGGTGTCAAGTCAGCTAAGCATGACTCTTGTACTTAAAGGTGAAGAGTTTAATTCTTGTCAAAATAATCCTTTCGGATGAGTCAGTTGGACATGGTTTTGTTAGTACAGTTTACTTCCTTTATGTGGCTTGTTAAACAAGACAATGATTTTTCAGTGTACACCCTCAAGTAATGACTCTGATCAGTTTCTCTTTCACCCATAAAAAGATCAAGATTTCATGAACTCTAGCAATAGTAGTTATTTATTGAATCTTTTAGGCTATTGTTTGTATGTTAATCACAATTATTGTAAGGCTAAACATGTTTTGTTATATAAGATATTAACCGTTTGATTATATATATAATTCAATGCATTTATTAGGTTGTTGGCAAGTTGTGTTATAAATATCATTTCAAATAATAACATATAATAGGTTAGACTATGGGTGTGTTTGGTTGATGGATTTTGTCTATAGGAATGGGTATGAAAGTGGTTGTTATTGTTTGGTTGATAGGTTTTTAGAACACAAATATGGGTTTCGAATACCCCATCAATTGAAAAATCCATACCCAAATAAAATAAGGGTTTCATTCCCTTATTCATTCTCAAGAACTACTATTAGTAATCATTCTCATTCCACCCTACTACCAAACATGTTAAATACTTTCACCAAAATCCATTACCATTACCAAATATTTGATACCCATTCCGATTCCGATTCCAATGTGCGAACCAAACACACCCTATGTTTTTTTTTTCCTATTCTTTTATTTGACTTGCAAAAAAAAAAAAAAAAAAAAAAAAAAACTCATTCTGTGTTTGAGCTTTTGGGATGCTCTAACAAGAAATAAAATCGTCAGATTCATTGAATGACATCTTTTAATTTCAAAACATTAATGTTGCACATATTCAAGTAATTAATATTAGAATGACCATTTCTTATATATATTCTACACGCTTTCGTCTTTATTCTCTTTGTGTTTTTTTTTTTTCTTCAAATTTTTGGATTTTGAAAAAGTTTTGCGGCGTTATCCAATGGAGATACCTGTCTTGAAGGCCAAGAACTTTCCTACAATAATGGACCCATTCAATCAAACCAAAATAAAAAAGAAAAAACAGAAGTCAATAAGAAGGGGGAGAAGACGATGGATGTGTAATAAGGTGCAGTGTCAAAAACGTAGGCGTTAGGAATGACGAACAAAACCTCCTTCTCTAACAACCCATGTGAAATTCAATATGTATATATCTACTATCTATCTACTATACTAATAAGAGCCCAACAGAGTTAGGCCTATAATGGGTAGAAAAAATGGCGGTCACAGATTTTAATCAAATGAATGACTCAGATTGATTAAAAGATTGATCAGATTTAAATTTTACACTAAAATTTTCTAAAATACCCACACACCGTTCGTTACTAATTCCGTTAAAATTTTAAAAATAGCCGTTAGTTCACCGTTAACTTACTCATTGATTTCAATAAAAAAAAAAGTCTTAGGTTCGAACCTCATCCCAATCAAAGTTGACATAATTAGTACTCTATTTTACACTTATTAAATTATTTAAGTAATAATTTAGTAGTTACAACAAAAAATAATACATATGCATTTCTTTAATTTAGAATTATGTGTCCACAATGCCTTTATTCAAAAAAAAAAATATTCATTATCAATAAATTAAATAAGAGAAATAATTTTATTAGTTATATTATCTATATTTTTCTTCAATATAAAAATTCTTTATATTCAAATTTATTAATTGATTATATTCGCTACATTGTCCTTACAATGTCTTTATTTAGTGAAAAAAAATTATTAATTATCAATAAATTAATTAAAAGAAATATTTTCATTAGTTATAGTGTCTTTATTTTTCTCAAATGTACAAATTTTTACATTCAAATTCATCAATTGATTATATTCACTACATTATCTATTATCTTTTTTGTGCACTATTTTTCTAATTAAATATCAAAGTTATAATACAAAATAATGCTATATATTTATTTGCCAAGTATTTTATTAATACCATGAAAAAATTAAAAAAATATAATTAATAAAGCCAACCATATTAACTACTTGAGAGATTTTGTGACAAAGAGAGTATTCAAATCACACAACAAATTGAAGTGAGAACTACCTCGCAATGTCTTTGTTTGACAATCAGCAGTTAGCGTTAGCGGATTATACTAGCGGATTTGACCAGCGAATTTATTTAATTATTAACATTGGGTAGAAAAAATGACCGCCAAATTATTAAATCAAATGAATGGTTCATATTGTTCAGGATTTAATTTTTTTTCTTTTAAGATTTTATAATTTATCCTTAATTATATGATTATCCATTTAACTTTTCCGTTAATTCACCGTTAGTCTAATTCTAATATTAAAGTCTAATATAGAATTATAACTACACCATTAATCTAATTCTAATATTAAAGTCTTAATAGAACTTAACCACAAATCCTAATGTCGGAATCTCCTCAAACAATATTAGTATATATTTAATATTTTATGCCCTAATTTTTATTTGTTCTCCCTTATGTCCCATATTTGGTTTCAACTATACATATACAATTATTTTATTGACAATTATAATCAATCTTGACTATATTATCTTGCATTTGTAAACTTAGAATTACCTATTTAACTCGCACGGGCTTAGCTCAATGGTTTAGTGGGTAGTATTTGGGAGAAGAGACCAAGGTTTGAACCTCGGCGGCGGCAGTGCGGGAATTATGTCCAAAGTGGGCAGATTCCTTTTGCGTATCAGCATTTGGCCCTGTCTGTTGAACAATTGAGTCACCGTGATTTACAACTTCCCAAAATGCTCTGTCGGGTCGGAGTGTGTGCGGCTCTGTCGGGTCGGAGTGTGGAGGGCCCTTGGGGTTGGGGACTCAACCATTGGGAGAAGAATTACCTATTTAAATACTCAAATTCAACCTTCAATTATCTATGCATGAACAATTTCAATATATTCCTGCCTTAATATACTTTAAAGTACTTATTTAACAAAAAAGTATTGGGCATTATCCCAATAACAAAAAAGTATTGGGCATTATCCCAATCGCGCAATGCGCGTAAAAAACTAGTATCTACTATACTAATAAGAGCCCAACAGAGTTAGGCCTATAATGGGTAGAAAAAATGGCGGTCACAGATTTTAATCAAATGAATGACTCAGATTGATTAAAAGATTGATCAGATTTAAATTTTACACTAAAATTTTCTAAAATACCCACACACCGTTCGTTACTAATTCCGTTAAAATTTTAAAAATAGCCGTTAGTTCACCGTTAACTTACTCATTGATTTCAATAAAAAAAAAGTCTTAGGTTCGAACCTCATCCCAATCAAAGTTGACATAATTAGTACTCTATTTTACACTTATTAAATTGTTTAAGTAATAATTTAGTAGTTACAACAAAAAATAATACATATGCATTTCTTTAATTTAGAATTATGTGTCCACAATGCCTTTATTCAAAAAAAAAAATATTCATTATCAATAAATTAAATAAGAGAAATAATTTTATTAGTTATATTATCTATATTTTTCTTCAATATAAAAATTCTTTATATTCAAATTTGTTAATTGATTATATTCGCTACATTGTCCTTACAATGTCTTTATTTAGTGAAAAAAAAATTTATTAATTATTAATAAATTAATTAAAATAAATATTTTCATTAGTTATAGTGTCTTTATTTTTCTCAAATGTACAAATTTTTACATTCAAATTCATCAATTGATTATATTCACTACATTATCTATTATCTTTTTTGTGCACTATTTTTCTAATTAAATATCAAAGTTATAATACAAAATAATGCTATATATTTATTTACCAAGTATTTTATTAATACCATGAAAAAATTAAAAAAATATAATTAATAAAGCCAACCATATTAACTACTTGAGAGATTTTGTGACAAAGAGAGTATTCAAATCACACAACAAATTGAAGTGAGAACTATCTCGCAATGTCTTTGTTTGACAATCAGCAGTTAGCGGTTAGCGTTAGCGGATTATACTAGCGGATTTGACCAGTGAATTTATTTACTTATTAACATTGGGTAGAAAAAATGACCGCCAAATTATTAAATCAAATGAATGGTTCATATTGTTCAGGTTTTAATTTTTTTTCTTTTAAGATTTTCTAATTTATCCTTAATTATATGATTATCCATTTAACTTTTCTGTTAATTCACCATTAGTCTAATTCTAATATTAAAGTCTAATATAGAATTATAACTACACCATTAATCTAATTCTAATATTAAAGTCTTAATAGAACTTAACCACAAATCCTAATGTCGGAATCTCCTCAAACAATATTAGTATATATTTAATAATTTATGCCCTAATTTTTATTTGTTCTCCCTTATGTCCCGTATTTGGTTTCAACTATACCTATACAATTATTTTATTGAAAATTATAATCAATCTTGACTATATTATCTTGCATTTGTAAACTTAGAATTACCTATTTAACTCGCATGGGCTTAGCTCAATGGTTTAGTGGGTAGTATTTGGGAGAAGAGACCAATGTTTGAACCTTGGCGGCGGCAGTGTAGGAATTATGTCCAAAATAGGCAGATTCCTTGTGCGTATCAGCATTTGGCCCTGCCTGCTGAACCATTGAGTCACCGTGATTTACAACTTCCCACAATGCTCTGTCGGGTCGGAGTGTGGGGGGCCCTTGGGGTTGGGGACTCAACCTTTGGGAGAAGAATTACATATTTAAATACGCAAATTCAACCTTCAATTATCTATGCATGAACAATTTCAATATAATCCTGCCTTAATATACTTTAAAGTACTTATTTAACAAAAAAGCATTGGGCATTATCCCAATCGCGCAATGCGCGTAAAAAACTAGTATAATAATAAGTTTGAATCTGTCCGATAGTTAAAAAAGGTAAATTATAAAATGTGCATACTTGTTTATAACAAAAGGTAAATTATAAAATGTGCATACTTGTTTATAACAAAGTCAAATCTTTTTTCTGATGTCTTTGCAAGATTCGTACCTCTGTTGCTACTTGCAAAATAAAAGAGTAAAATTTATAAATTTAATTTAAATTGGTTCATCATCATTTAAGCTTGCAATTGTTGTTGATAAATAGATTGAATTGGAGTAGGAACATATTCTTGTCCCATGCCGTATATAGTTTATTTAAATTAGTGCAACTCATGGCATGATATTATATTCCTTTAATTTGCCTTCCACAACTTTCATGGATTATTAAGAGATTTTTAGTTAGGATTCCTTCGCAACGTGTAAGGCATTCCGTGACTTAATTAAACTTCACATAATTAAATACACGAATGCAGTTATATATGTTGGAAATAGTCACAACGTCAACGCGCAATCTGGAAGCCTTTTAAGAAGTACGGATATTACAGATATATGGTTGAAAAAAAATTTGTACCGTGTTATAATAACACTATCTTAAAAGCGTTATTTGCCCGATAACGGTGCAGTTAGAACCCTGACACGCTTTCGACAGGCTACACAGACCTACTACGGATAGCTTGCACTAGCAATCAGGTAGGCAAACGTCACTATTGCTCAGACGAAGGGGGAAAGAAGGAGAATAGAATAAATAACTCAAATTCAGGTGTCCGTGGCTCCGTGCTTCTTGAAAAGCTTCCAGATCGCGCGTTGACGTTGTGACTATTTTTCAACAGTTAAAAGCGTTATTTGCCCGGTAACGGTGCAGTTAGAACCCTGTCACGCTTTCGACAGGCTACGGATAGCTTGCACTAGCAATCACGTAGGCGAACCTCACTATTGCTCAGACAAAGGGAGAGAGAAAGAGAATAGAATAAGTAACTCGAATTCAGATGTGTTCTAAAACGGTGTTGCGAGCTGTTATTTATAGTAAGCAGCCCCCTCCATCCCAGCCACAAAAAAGGAAAGGATGAATATAGTCCATAACTTAGCACAAAAGGTGCTGTCCACATGAAGAGAGCAAGGCGCGCTAGCCACACAAATATTCTCCATATTTCATCTTTTAATTTTTTTTCAACAATCCCCCACAAATTTAAAGAGGAAAGAAAAAAGATAATGTCTGAGCAATACAAATGAATTGGTCTTAACGTCAGTGTTTGAGAACTTGAACTGACACTGAGTAATTTTCTTCCCGAGAGTGATATGAATCTTGAACTCACCGGTCAGATAAATTTTGAACTCTAATGCACACACCAACTCAAAAGGCAAGTTCTACGAAAGTCAAACTCTTTGACTTCTTATGAACATCCTTAGTATTAAAGAATGTTATGTCTGTCTCAATATAGACTTCTACCTTGTCAAATTCTATCTCAACATAGACTTTTAACTCTGACAAGTCTTACTGCATTATAGATTTTTATGTCTTGTCAAGTCCATCTCAATATAGACTTTTAACTATATCAAGTCTATCTTAGTATAGACACATATAGAGTAGTTAAAAACATAAATCAATTGTAAGTCTTTTCTTTCTATCATATAGACACACTGTTATTTGCAATGCAAATGACAGTTTGTGAATCACAATGTAGTGAAGGTGTTGGACACACCCACAACTGCACGGTTATCAACATGTTTCTTAGCCACTCAGTTTCTTGGGATACCCTCATTATCTTTCATAAGAGGCGGTTTGCCCTTTTCTACTCAAGTCAGGGATCTATTTAGGTCAACCTCAAAATAGATCACCCCAATTGAGTATAAGTCACCAAGGCACTTTTGTACTCATGTCATTATGCAGTGAATTCATTAGGTTTGTCTCAACAAAACCACCATTCTCAAAGAGATGATTGAGCTGGTAAAGTGGACAGTGTGGGGACTTATGTGTGAACTAATCCGGTAGTGGGTTTAAAGCTCCGGATTGCCGTTTGGATACTTATGATTTGTGGGCAAGGAAACTCATTCCAGTTGACAGAGATAGTAGCTAACCCGTTGAGCTTGGAATCTCAATAGGGGGTGTATACACTTAAAGTTGCTAGATTTGTTTCCATTGGGCTGCGGTCCTAGTCGTTGCGATGACTCTGTGATATGTGATTGAAGATTGGGAGCCCTCCACACTGGTCCACTATGATTCGAGTCGTTGAGATGACTCTACGATGAATGCTTCGGTTTGACTATGTTCTATGTGGGCTTGGAACATGTTGTTGAGTGTGAATCTCTTCCTAATGCTTATGAGTATGTCAATTGTGAACTCTACCTTGATTATGGTAAGTTGCATCTAGTGTTGAGTATGTTACTTGTTGTCCTTATTGACTTGTTAATTGTTGTTGATGTTTGGTCTTTGTTGAGAGTGTTATGATGAGTCTATTGATGTTCCTTCTCTTGGTTTTAAAATGATATATACTGTATTCCTAGTCTCAAATGGTTTTGAATATATCTATCTATTATGATACTTAACGCGTATTGGTGGGTTACCAGCATTTTTCGCTGACGGGTGTTAGCATATTTACAGGTTTTGAGTAGCTTTGGAGAGTGCGCTAGCGACCTGTTAGATAGTGTAGCTCTTTATGTTTTCCTTAATTAGACTTGTGGCCTGTGAGCCTAGCTAGTTAAACTGTTGTTTTGATGTGGTTTTGTTAGTAGCCTGCCTATGCACCTATGTTTGGAATAGGTGTGGCATAACAGCCTCGTAACTAGATAATGCTTCCGCTTATTTAATCGATGTTACCTTGCCTTTACTTTAATTAAGTTTTTAAATTTTGTATATTAAAATATTAAAAAATACAATATAAAATTAAACATGATTTTTGTCAATTAATTAGAATCATGCATGCATCATTAATGAAGTGGTACACCTAATTTACCATAAATAATTCAACACAAATGATAAACTATATGCCTATTATCAATTTATCCTTGTCTTTTTGGAGGAGGAAATTTTGGTTCTGTTTTTAAAGATGCACTACGTCAAGACACCAAACTTGCAATGAATCACATCAGGAGACTAGATCAAATCAAGAATTTATTTCTAACGAAAGCGACAACAAGAGAAAGCATATATGAATGACGCCAATTAATAGAGTTTTATGTTGCAAAAACTATGCTTGGTTGCTTAGCTTCCCTCTAAAATTGCTAGTGCACCAATTAATCTTAACATTTTTGCCTTGAGTGATATTTATGCATTCTTGAAATATTTATTTTTATAAAAAAAATTTAATAATCTTGCATTAGAGAAAATTTCAATTTGTAGGGTATCCCCCTTCCTTATAATAATAATAAAAAAAAATAAAAAAATAAAAAAAGAGAGAAAATTTCAATTTTGGTCCACTGACTATTGGACTTGTGTTAATTGCAACACTTGACTTTAAAAAATGCTAATTTGGTACCTTGACTATGTGATTTCTATCAATTTTGGTCACGCCGGCCAAATTACCGGCGAATTGTGACCGGAAAATGTGAAGTCAACATTTGAACTGAATTAGAAGGGGCAAAATCGTCTTTTCATGTACCAAAATTAATCCAATTTGAAAAATTGACCAAAATTAAATGCGGTGTTCTCAGACATGTGGACCCCAGTGTAGTGGCAACCACATTCCTCGCCAGATCCCAGTCTTGGAGTACGTCCTTGAACACCAGCTTCTCGAACACCCATTTCCGGCGCATTTTCCCGGCGTCTTCCATGAGGCAGAGCTTGTTGGATCGTGAATTGGGTGAAGGCGGAGAGGGAATCCAGCACGGTAGCTGTACATGCTCTTCTTTGGGATGAAGATGAACTCGTCGACGTCGAAGAAGAACATCCATTTCGCCTGAAATTTGTATCTTTGATGGCAATCGTTTACGATTAGGAATTGGTTGTGGTAGTACCCGTCGAATTGCTCTTCCTCCTTGATGTCTTGTAATGTGACATAGCTCTTCTCCATCCACGGCCGGAGAACCTCCATTACCGCCGGCGTCGTAGATCACGAAATGTGACTTCTCGCTGAATAATCGGACATAGTACCCTATCCATTCTCGTATCCTCTGTGGACTCAAATTTCCGTAGTCAGTATAAGTAATCATATTTGGGCGGAGATTTGAAGTTGGTGTCGCTTCCTCCGTTGATGGCGGCGTGGATTAGGAGTTTGCCTCCTCCGTTGTCGGCGTCGCCGACGGGAACAAGGAATTGGTTTTAATTTTAGTCAACAAGTCAATGTCCCAAATTAGAAGGAACGAGAAAAGACGATTTTGCCCCTTCTAATTCAGTTCAAATGTTGACCTCACATTTTTCGGTCACAATTCGTCGGTAATTTGGCCGGTGTGACCAAAATTGATAAAAATCACATAGTCAAGGTACCAAATTAGCATTTTTTAAAGTCAAGTGTTGCAATTAACACAAGTCCAATAATCAGTGGACCAAAATTGAAATTTTCTCTCTTGCATTAATACACACCAAGATATTGAACATTAAACTATTCGGGCAATATATGCTCATGTGGTAACTATTAAATAGTTTCATTAATCAAGATTCAAAACATAAGAAAGAAACAAATGACATGAAATTCCACCCACCAGCTGGTTCAATTTGAAAACCAGCAGTTCTTTTTTTTTTTTTTTTTTTTTTTGTTTTGAAAATTAAAAACCTGCAGTTCTATATAGAGAATAAGCAACAATATTTACAGTACGTGCAACAAAACCATAACAACATTACCAAATGAAAACATACACTAATCACTTAATCAGACAGCCTGCAAAGACAATATTCTTCATCATCATCATCCTCAAACTTCTCTTCTTTCTTCAATTATCCTCCACAACGAATTTCGGAGGATAGATCCTGCACGCATGCAATATTTTCAACCAAAAGCTAATAAAAAAACAGTACAAAAGAATTATATATAAATAAATTCGATCTCTATACTATTATTACAAACCTCAAGATCTATATATAGTCCTTAACTTAATTGGGGGAAATTAAAGGATAGGAGATGGCTATAGCCAATGAAGTAACCATGCGAACACCCAATGCAAACTTTTCTATCAGGTCCTCATCTTCTGTGCTCAACTCCTTCAAGTGAAGATCAATCCAAACAGATTACCCATCTTAGATTTATTACATTACGATGAGTTTATGGATTTTGAATAATAGTGCATGCGTTCTGAACAAAATTAAAGATTCATAATATAATGCAAACAAAACCTGGTACTAACAGGTTCTTGTCAAACGCCCATGGCGTCCCCTCCAACACTCTGGCTTTATCCCTCGCCTCGGTGAACTGGAATAGAGCTATGGAGTTCCCTAACTCTATAATGTCTAAGCCCTTGGCGAACTTCCACGCGGACTTCATCGTTGATTTCAAGGCTGCCATGTCGATCTTCTTGTGGGTTAAGACTTTGCCCACAAGGCAATTGTTCACAGTGTCGGAGTCCCCGATCACTAGCGCTTCCTCTTCCTCCATTGTTAGTTTGATTTGTCCCATTTCTGGCCTCGTTTCTCCTCCATTTCACCAGGGCCAGGGGTGAATTGAAGAGAGTATAAACAACCAGTAATAAGATACACTATTCTACTCTTCCCACTATTCTAGTCAGTTGGGAAGTGGGAACAATGGGAACAACTATTCTAGTCAGTTTTAAATAGTTTTGAATATGAAAAGTCTATTTTCTCTCTCTTTATATTTAATTTTCATCTCGAGGAAAGATTATTTTGGGAAAATGGTCAAATGGTTTTTTAAACTTATTTAAAACGTTGATTAGCCCATAAATTTTTAAAATATGTAATTAAACTATCAACATGTTGTTTTGGTGCATTAAAGTCCAAAAACTGATTAGTAACTGCAATAACAAATCACTAGCGTTATGTTTCGACGATCCTCCCACATTATTCCAGCAACAAACACCAGCGACCATCCAACTCTATTTCGACAACTTACACTGAATATATAATATGGTCACTGGTCGCCAATTTGTTGCCGAAATAGCGTCAGAGGGTCGCTAGAACCCTAACTAGTGACCTGCTATATATTATAGGTCACTAACAGTTTTTTTTTTTTTTTTTTAATTTAAATGCATCTAAGTAACATGTTGGACTCCCATATGGGAGGTTGTGAGTTCGAGTCTCAATGGAGGTGTTATTGGCTTTTTGTGTTTCAGTAGATTAAGAAAGTAGTTATGAACAGATACTACATTGTAATAGAGTCGGTAGCATTAAAAAAAAAAGCATAATGACGGGTTTAATTGCACATTTTAAATTTTAGACACTTAATTAATTTTTTAAGTAAAGGTCATGGCTATTTAACAATTTTTCCAATTATTGTTATAACATTCCCTCTGATCTCACTACTGGGAATTATGAAATTTCCGGTCACCTGAAAGTGATCTTAAATCAAGTTGAAAGCAAAAAGTGGTCGGAAATAGCAACAAAGGTTTTTCCGGATACCAAAAGAGGTTGGAACAAGGCTTTCGACTTGATTTAAGATCACTTTCAGGTGGTCGAAAATTTAATAATTTCTAGTACTGTCTCGAGATGTCTCTCTCTTTGCCCTTTTCATATTCCAATTTATTTGGTAAGTTATGTAGGGAGTTGACGTGATTATGTGTATTTGTTTATACAATTATGTGTATTTTTTATACAATCATGTATATCTTTTTTATACGAATATGTACATCTGAAACAGGAAATTTATCTGTATTATGTTAAGAGTTGATGTTTATTATGTTAAAAGTTTATGTATATTATGTATTATGTTAGCTCATATGCATTATCTTTTTTTAAAAAAATATGTGTATTTTGTTATACAATTATGTACATTCATGTATACAATTATGTGTATTCTAGTATAAAATTATGTACATTTTTGAACATGAGATTTTTTTTAAAAAGAAAAATAACCGCCAACACAGGGTAGCAAAATTTCAAAAAAAAAAAAAAAAAAAAAAAAAAAAAAAAAAAAAAAAAAAAAACTGAAACGACGTCGTTTTGCATCAGGACGCACAATGCAATACGCGCCCTAGTGCAGGATATAAATTGCCATTAGGAAGTTATGGTTGTATTATTGCCATGTCCATCAAAATCACCTTAATTGTCCTCAAGGTGATAATTAATAAGAGCTAGCTCCAAATGCGCTTCAGAATATCATCAATAGAGGCATTAATGGATGTTAGCAGCCCATTAGTTTGTTAGGAGTGAGTCCGGGTTTATGATTCATGGTCCCAACGTTTCTCGCCGTCGTCCCGTGAGCGTCGCCACGGGCACCAGCTTGTCGGTTAATTCCGCACACAGGGCGGAAAATCTTAGCAATAATGGCTCTTTTTTGAACAAGCTTGAAAATAATTTCAGGGTTGTATAGATTGCTCTTCTTTGAGAGAAAAAAAACATTGTTGTGTTTCGAGTGACAGCCTAACTCCAAATGATAGCTTAATAGAAACTGCAGCATCAAGAACCCATAAATGATGCGGTACTCAAGCCAAGACCCTAACTACACCACAAAAACTAGCTCATGAGTGGAGATTTGACCTCAACTTAAATACTACTCCACAATCTCTTGTAAACTCGATGTAGAATCGTATCAATGAGAAAAACAATATCCTAAATTTTTGGCCAATTAGTCATGTTCACAATGTGAAGAAAATGAAATATTTCTCCAAAAGTCAAAATTAAAAAACTAGTTGATACAACCCGATTACCCAAGTTGTATCATAATACTCTTTTTAAGTCAAGAGCTTAACTTCAAAAATAATAATAAGGACAAAAGAATCGGTTGAATTTTTAAAGATGCCATATGGTACGTTATTCACTCAACCATTCATTGTTGTATGGAAATTGTAAATATAGAGTGTAAGAGAGAGAAGAAATTTAATTTGTAGGAATTTAAGTTTTATTGATTAAAAAAAAAAAAAAAAAAAAAAGAAGAAGCAAAACAAAACAAGCAAACAAATAAGTGAACAACGACGATATTGATGCGAGTTTCATACACTAGCTAGTCACACCCAACACGCATTGCAAGTGCCAATTATTCATGAGATCAAGCCTCAGTGGAGGCGTTGTTGATTCTGTGTGTTTCATTAGGTTGAAAAAGTATGTTTAAACATATACTACAATGTTATAGAGTAAAAAAAAGACTCAAGGGAGAAGGCTAGAAGACGATGGCCAGATGTGTAAGGTGCAGTGTCAAATTAAAAACGTAGACAAAACCACCTCCTCTAACAACCCATCCTATGTGGAATTCAATATTCATTGGCATCCAGTAGTTGCACATTCTTGTCCCATGCCATACTTTATATATTAGTAGTTTAGTACAACTCATGCCCTTCTATAATGAGTTAATTACCAAAATGGTTCATTGACTATCGCAAAAATATCAATTCAATCATCGATTATTTTTTTAACCTAATTAAGTCATCGACTTTGTAAATGTTAACCAATTTAGTCCTCCGTTAGGTTAGCAGTTGATATGGCATTGGTTTTTTGGAAACGACATTCGGATGTCGACGATCGCAACTTGGAATTGCAGGCGGTGGCGGACGTTGGCATTGCGACGGGGAGAGCCAGCAGAGGCGAGCTGGAATCTCCGACGACGTCACTACGTCTGCCTCTCCCTTGCTTCAGGTGATGATGGCTCCGGGCTGCTTTGTTAAGGTTGTCGGCCAGGAGGCGCCGCGAACAGAGGGGAGGAGTGGGTTGAAGAAGTGGAGGGTTGATGGTCATCCTCATGGGGAGTTTGGAGCATGAAATTCGTGGGGAAGAAATCCATTTCAATGCAAGTACTCATGATAATCTTTGGCTTTGATTCATGGAAGAGTGATCAAAGAATCGAAGATAGACTTAGTTACAGGAGGAACTTTGATCTGTTAGTTATTGTGCAAGCAAAGAGAAAATCCTTTTAGTTAACATCAAAGAAATTAAAAGAGAAGATCCTTTCAAAAAAAAAAAAAAAAGAGAAAAAAAAATGATGTGAAATTCCTTTATTACCCTCAAGTTTAATAGACATTAGATACCAAACTTAACAGAGGACTAAATTGGTTAACATTTACAAAATCGAGGATTTAATTAGGTAAAAAAAATAATCGAGGACCAAATTAGTAATTTCGCAATACTTAAGGAACCATTTTGGTAATTAACTCTTCTATAATTTGCCTTCAACAACTTTTATGGATTATTAAGAGATTTTTAATTTTAATTATTATTATAGTCATTCTCAACGTGTAGGGCATTTGGAGATTTGATTCTATATTATTGAAGATACACGGATGTAATTTGATATCAGAGTCATGTTAAGAGAAATCCGTAATTACCATTGGAGAGTGTGCACTGAGTAAATTTTGTATTCTGGTAATAATCAGGAGAGTTAAAAAAAATTTGTGCAGAGAATTATATTTTACCTACTTGATCGTCTTTCGAGGTAAGAGTGATGTTATTTTTATTTTAATAGATAAAAGTTTAAAAGACCAAGTCTAATATCTTGTCATGGCGCAGCGTTACTTGCTATGCAAGAATAGAGCTTTACTTATAGCGTTGGACTCAATGGTAAGAGTGAAAATACCAATTTTTTTAATATAATTAATTAGTTATTACAATCATCTTGATGGTTTTATTAGGATTGGTCAAATATAAAAAGTATAGGATATGTAAGAAAATATGACTAAGTTTTATGTAAAAATTGTCATTGGCCTTTTCTAGGCGGTGCTAAGTCAAATTTCATTATCATTTTGAGTATGTGCATCTACCAACAGTTACGCCATGACTCAGGTTCACCTTGCAATGTGGATCTATGTCTAAAATACACCATTTATATATTAAATGTTCACAATTTACATATTGAACAATTAGTATATAAAATTGTAAACATTCAATATATAAATTGTAAACATTTAGGGTGAATCGCACCTAGGAATCAGAATCGGAATGGGTATCAAATAATTGGTAATAGTAATGGGTTTTGGTAAAAGTATTTAACGTGTTTGGTAGTAGGGTAGAATGTGAATGATTACTAATAGTAGTACTTCAGAGTGAATAAGGGAATGAAATCCCTATTTTATTTGGGTATGGGTTTTTCAGTTGATGGGGTATTCGAAACCTATAGTAGTGTTCTAAAAACCTGTCAACCAAACAACAACAACAATCACTTTCATACCCATTTCTATGGGCAAAACCCACAAACCAAACACACCCTTAGTATATAAAATTGTGAACATTTAATATATAAATGGTTTATTTTTAAACCTGGTCCACAGAATAATTTGTCGTCCACGTACAATGTGTGCGGTATTTTTGTGAAGTGTTTTAGGCTGTGATTATCCCAACCAATATACCTATTTATAAAATGATGCGGCATTTGTCACATCATTTATATTTTTTTTTGGGTAAAGGGATTTGCAAATTTGCAAATTCGGCTGCGGCAGCTTTTGTATTTTTTGTATTTTTTTATTATTTCATTTACTTTTTAATATTTTAATATAATTAATATAAATTATAATGTTATTTTAATATATTGAGCTTACGTAAGGATGTAGTGTAAATAACAAATGATTTACAAATTAAGTAATGTTAAAGTGAGACTCATTTTTTAGATTGTAAGAAATTTACAAGGATAATGATAGCCTTAGTCCATGTCTTCCCTTAGATCATTGTGAGAGCTTTATATATTTAAGTGTATTCTGGCCCATCATTGTTCCTGGACTTGCAGAGTCTTTTGGGCCCAAAAGCCTATCCAACATTCCAACAAGCATCTAAACAGTAAAAATAGTTACATGTCATACCGTGTAGTGTGAATATTGATCAAAAATGACATTCAGATTATTTAGTTACTGTGTGTAACATACTATGTATCATAATTAGTTAATAAATTATATATCTAATACAATTAATATATATATTTGTAGTTAACATTTTACTATATCTACAAATAATAAATTTATTTATGATACATAATCTATTAAGTGAATTGAATGTACATAATCTGAATATAATTTTAAACCAAGATCTATAATTTACCCTTACACCTATAAAGGGTGTTATATTGGCATGGTGAATTATGATATGATACACATTATAAATTACTATATGAGTACGTAGGGTGAGCTTGAGGCAGGTGGCTATGGACTTATGGAGTAGCTTTTTAGGTTGTTCCCCTTCTTCTTCCCATTCCAAAACACATAGCACAAACTGATACGCTTAAATTTACGCAGCACGCAATTTGATGCGTACGATGTTATTGATCATCGACCAGAAAGCACAACACTCACGCACTCATCATGAACTATATAATAATAATAATAATAATAATAATAATAATAATAATAATAATTGACAATAATGCACTCATGCGTGTGCATTGTTTCTTAATTAGTTGCAAATGCACTATTAAGAGTTTCTAAATAGTTGTAAATATAAAAATTTCATTGCATTTTTTTACAAATTTTCTTTTTAATTTTCAACCCTTGATCAATCCAAATGAATCGATGGATGCGATCAATCCACACTTTTTACATAGGGCATCTGTCCTCACTTGAACCTGCCCATGGTTGGATTTGTATATATCTAATTAAAATACTTACAATGATAAAAGAGAATACTCCGTATTAAAGATGGATGAATATCAAGTAAGGATATAAAGGAAAAATAATATTCACTTTTGTGGGGTGGTCCCTATGAATACGATGCACTAGTCCTTTTACCTAATGGGTCGATGAGTCATCATGAGTTGTTCTTTCACAATTCTGTTGGGTCTTAATATGGGAAGTTTGAAGTGGGATAGCTGATTGTGTTAATTAGAGGGTATAAATAGTTGATAACATTAGCTGATTGTAGAAAAGTGTTTGATAAATTAGTTGTTAGCTGATAGCTATTTGGTATAATTTCTTTTCTCAAAAAGCTAATTGAAAAAGTTGTTATGAGTAGCTTTTTAAATTTTAGCCTTTTGGAGTTGCAAAAAACTAATTAACCAAACATATATATTGATATTTTAACTAAATTAAACAATTAATAGTGGTCAAATAAGCCAAAATTGACCTATAGGCCAATTTTTTACCAAACAGGGCCTTTGCCTTTTATAAGTGGACAAAGAATAGAAGATGAAATATATATTAGAAGGGATATTGCTAGTTGTATACAAATATTTAATCTGTAACTAATTTTATTCCGATATAGTACCATTTTCTATTATTTATTGATTTCCTATTCTGATCTCCAAAACTACTCCAACATTTAATCCTTTCATTGGAAAGAAAAAAAAAAAAAAAAGAAAGTATACACGCATTAAAGAGTGAAAATTGATTGAAAAAGTTACAGTACATTTTTGGAAATTGATAGAAAAATTAGAATAAAAAAGTGACTCCTTCCATGATTTCTGTCTTATTTTATGTGTCTTATCGAGTTTTGGCTGAAGTTATTCTTAATTCATTTTTTCATAACATTAAATTTAGTATTAATATATAAAATTGATATATTTAGAAACTGTACTAAAAGTACTATTAAACACAAAAAATTAAATTTAAAAATAAGTATAAAATAATAAAGAAAATAAAGAAGAAAGAATTTGTTTGACCTAGTAAGTAGGACAGATAAAATGAGAAAAAGGGAATACCATTTTTTAGTAAGTGGAACATAACATTTATACTTATTATTATTTCCAATAAATTTGTTGCACAAATTATTTTTATTGTGATTTATATCTTTAGATAATCTATATTGCACAAGAGTAAATATGAAGTAAAATGAATTCAAAATAATGCCCTTATTAGTAATTAGTACGGAGTCAACAGTGCACCAAAGAAAATAAAATTTTTCCTGAGCCCTTCCTTAAATGGCTGCATGCATATGCTCTTTCACCATTTTCATACTCCCTTACCCTTCTTCTTCTGCAAGTCTGCCGTAGAGTCCTCTCGTTTCTTCTCCCACCATCATTTTTTAGAAGAAAAAAAAAAAATGCGTCTCTTCTCTACTGCGAGAGACTGAGGGAGAGACTAGAGAGGGTGGGTACGGTGGTGTTTCCGCACAGTGATCTAAGCTCACAGCAATGGCTCCCCGCGGAAGACCCAGAAAAGTTCAGTTTATTTCTTTCTTTCGTTTCGTCTCCTCTGATCTTCGTGGAGTTTCTCCGGTCGTGTTTCTTTTACTTATTCATGTTTTTTTTTTTGGAGACAGAGGTCTACGAGAATGGACGCAGCGCTTGATGCAATGCGGAATCTAGGTTTTGACGAGGGAGTTGTTACACGAACAGTGAAGGAGCTTCTCGATGTACGT
This sequence comes from Ipomoea nil, assembly GCF_001879475.1. Lineage (NCBI taxonomy): Eukaryota > Viridiplantae > Streptophyta > Magnoliopsida > Solanales > Convolvulaceae > Ipomoea > Ipomoea nil. Next base: position 4,508,637 of record NW_017618464.1, on the reverse strand, counting down.
CTCGGAAATTGTACTTTACCGCTGGTTTTTCCTCTTCCCTGTTTGTTTGGATAGAAAAATTTCTTCGAAATTGAGGAAAATGAGAAACGATTATGAGTATTCTCATCTAGGAACTTGATTTCCGTTCATCAATATATTCTCAGTCAGATTGTTGTATGTATTCATGCGGCAATTTTAGGTTTTCGAAAAGTAATCGAGTTTATGCTAGGTTTAGCGGAGGTTTAAAATGGCTTGCTATATTGTATTGGGGAAGTTCTAGAATTTTTTATTTTTATTTTTTGCACAAAATTTGTTGCTAGAAAAATGATTAAAGTAAAAGTTTTGTTTCAAGGATGATTTTGGTGATCTGATGTTATTAATAGATATATGGAGATGATGGTTGGCCATTCATTGAAGAGTATGGGTACAAGGAGCTCATTGATGCAATTCTTCGTGGTTCGGAGACATCAAAAGATGAAAACATGGTGGAGGTATGGAATAAATGTATTTTGTTGCATTACCATGATCATGTGTTTTCCTGTTCCTTATGGATGAATTGTATAAACTCTATATAAGCAAAGCCCCTGGGTGGCTTGGCCTTGTTAGTTTTGTGCATCACTTTACCTCATTTTGATGTTTCAGAACTAATTTATCAGGTGCAATTGATGAATTTAGATGAACTTGATTGATTATCTTTTGATGTGTGGGCTAATCTAGCAGTGTTGTTATCCAAACTGAACTTGATTTACAGTGGAACTAGTGCTAAAAGAAGTTCAATACTGAACTTTGTGGAAAACTATTGAAAAAACATGGCTGGGATACTGCCCAGTGGTATTGTTTAGCTTCGATTGTCTTTTTTTTCTAGAAGTGCCAATCTCTCATTGTTCATGTAGACAATTTATTTGATCCAACTTTTCGGTGAGCTCGTATTATTTATGTTTATGGAGTTTACTGTAAGAGTTCGTGTGGTAGGACTGTTGGGTTGAAGTGTTCTTGTGCTGTTTTAACTGCGCTTGTTTGTGTCTATAAATTCCAGAATGATTCTACACAAATTGAAGTAGCTAACGTAAGGCCTGAAGACGTAGCTGGATCATCTAACACTGCTTCAGGACAAATATGCTCTGAAGTTGGTGATTTTGCACCAGAGGCTGAGAACACTATTGTGAAATCACCTTCTTCGAGTACTTGCAATACTGTGAAGAACACAGACAACAGAGGTAATCAAATTAGTATGTTCTCTTACTTTGTTACTAGGTCTACTAGGAACTTTAATTTGCAATACATTATGTAACTCAATCTTGCTAGTTTAGTAATGTCTTCCCTGCATATACCAGTAGCGTGGATTTATCAGTTGGCCACATAAATGTTTCGTCAAATTGAGGGATGACTACTTTTTCATTCTTACTTGCTGTCAACTGCATTATTAAAATCAACTCCCTTGCCACCTTTAAAGTGTGCCGATGTAGAAGGTTTTGCCTGTGATAAATTGTGCTGATGTACATATAACAAGGTATCACTCCATTAATGTTGTGGATAACAATGTTGTTAGTTTCTTAAGCAAATAGAGTTTGAACATTTTAAGTTTTAATAGCTTCTGCTGTTTCAAATTTGTTGGAGTAATTAATACCGCTGCAGACTTTGATCATCTTAGGTTAATGCAATGACTGTTGTTCTGTATTGTGTGTCAAGCTCATAGTGAATAGCAAAATTAGTTTCCTGTCTGATCATGTGTACTTGTGACAAATGCTTTGAGAATTTGATTACAGCGATTTTCATTCTTCCAAATAGTGAAATGCAAGTGAACATTACATGATATTTAAGCCAAGGCTGTTAAGCATTTTGTTCATTACCAACTCGTGTTTAGCACTTACAAGTAGCTTAAGAATCATCAATATCAGCAAATAAACTTGTTTATCCAATAATGATTCGTTTGGAAATCTGGACTTAATTTGAGATTCGTGATGCATATTGCTAAAGCACAGAAATTCGCTTTTACTATGTTGGCAGCCATTTAAATTCTATATTCCTGCCAAGCACCTTGTGCTCAGATGGCATATAGTGACCTCTCCCATGTGGGAGGTCATGAGATCGAGCCTCAGTGGAGGCGTTGTTGACTCTGTGTGCTTCATTAGGTTGAGAAAGTATGTTTGAACTGATACTACAATGTAATAGAGTCAGCAGCATTCAAAAAAAAAAAAAAAAATTCTATATTCCTGATAGCAATCATATTTTGCAGGAGGTACTCCCCTTGCCATTGAAGATATAAGTGGTCGGAAAGAAGTAACAGATTACCAGAGTAACCAGATAACCTCGACTCAGAAAGTGAGATGTAATGATATCTGCGTTTCAAGTGGGAATCCTGAGGCTGAAATGAACTCTCAGAGCGCCTGTGCAGTTTTGGCCCCAGTTGTGGCTTCTCCCAAGACACCCTTGATTCTGAAGGACAAATCCCATGATGGTCGCAAAATGAATTCACAGAGTGCCTCTGCGGTTCACTTTTCACCTCCGACTTCATCCCAGACACCAGTTGATCCACAGCTGGTTACTCCTCAATCATCTCGTAGGCGTTTACCTTGTTATGGCTGGATTGATAGTGACGATGAAGAAGAGCCGGTTGATTTGATACACTTGACACCAGTGGATCCTGCCAAACGACCAACACAATTTGCTAGGAACCTAACCAGGTGAAGCACCGGTCAGAGTAGGATGTAAAGCCCGGAAATCTCGTCCCTAGACTTGTCTCTTTGTTCCTATGAAAACTAACTAGTAACTACAGCTCCAGACACATATCAATGTATCTAATCTAGTCTACCATGATATGATATTATAGTTGGAAGACTTACAATGTTGTCTACTTGTGTTGTTAACACATATTAATATATTTCACTTCTCATGTTCTTACATTTTATGAGAGCTATTGCTTTGCCTCGGAGACTGGTGAAAGAAGTAAATTACAGATGTACGTCAACTGATCTATACTAGTACAACAAAGTCTTTCAACTTATTTTGGGTTGGTTAATCAGTTGAATTGTGTCTTGAAAATTTTTTATTTCAACTTTTTTCAACTTATTTTGGGTTGGTTAATCAGTTGAATTGTGTCTTGAAAATTTTTTATTTCAACTTTTACTTGACTTGATAGTTATGATACATAGATTGGTGAGTATATTTTCCTTAGTTTATGTAAAGGGGATTTTACTATTTTAGTCTCTCTCTTTTTTTTTTTTCATGCTTTTTTTAAATTAGCTAGACATGTTACACGTGTCTAACTGGCATTAGCTAGTCTAATTCGCATTACGGGTTTAGGCGGTTCTCTTAACAGAAAGCAACGGATTTCCCCAATCATCATCGTTCTTCACTGCCACAAAGGATAAGATATTTCTCGCTTAAACCTCTGGGTTTCCACGCTCTCCTTTCAACTCTTTTGAACAAAATCGCTACAAATCCTTGATTCTTCTCTATTCAAACCCTATATTCAATGTTTCCAGGATTTAGATAAGCTTCATACAAGTATTTTCACCATGAGTTTTCCGGCGATTTTTCGCGGTAATGTCGTTCCTCTATTGCAGTGCAGCTCCTGCTCTCACCTCCGCTTCCAACCTTTGCTGTCTTGCACGGGTATTGCTCGCCAGAAACAAATCGATTTTCCGACCAAACACCTGCTTAGGTTCGGCGCAACTTGAGATTTATTATGCTCTATAGTGTATATTACTACTTCAATGAGTGATCAATTAAAACAAGTGATTATTTCAATGCATTGGTTGAATAAGCTTATTAAATAGAGTGTAAGTATTAACTTTTTATTTTCTAATGTTTCGGTATTGACATTAGGTTCGCGTTCAATATGAAGAGAGATGTAATTTGCAGCTTTAGTGCGTCAGAAACCGAGCCTGATAGGAATGAAGAAAATGTATTTTGTCCCCCTTTATTTCTTTTGTTGCACGGATAAATTATATTATCTTCACTAGATTGATGCATCGCAATTTATTATTTGATTCTCGATACTGTGAGTTCTTGGCTTCACCTTAATGTTTGGTTTTGTGTTTTAAAGGAAAGGAAGTTGCATGAAGAAGAAAACAGCTCGGGCTCAGCTGACTCAGCTTCAGCAGATACATCAGAGCCAAACTCTTTGGCTGATCAAGTAGGATTGCTTGTTTTTTTTTTTTGGTTACATTGGGAGATTTAATCATTTCCAATTTGAAATTGAAATGTCATGTTGTTTGATTTGGAAATTTTTATTGGAAAATGTTTTCTGCTAGGATAATGGACAAAATTTTGGGATGCTCGAGTCAAAAGACTTGGTCAATGGTAATAGTGTAAACGTCAATGCCCAAACTGGAAATGAGGTATTTTTGCTTTTATTTGCTTTTGAGAGGAATGTGGCCACTGATTTTCATTTAATGGTGTAATTGAAACTATTTTGCTTGCATGCTTGGTGGTATTTTTCATGTTAATAGCTCATGAGTTCTAGCTTCTTCCATTTTCTCACGATTGTGTGAATCTTTTGAATCTTGGGAGGATAGTATGAAGTAGTTTTTAATACATTTTTCCAATTGAATGATTTGCAAACGTGTTTGCTGCCTGCTTAAGGGAAGTGGGGAGGCAAGACTGCAAGGGGAAAGGAAGTGAAGTATGTGTTAGTTTCACCCTTGTTAAAACTTGCTGGGCATTGCTTCAGATTAATTTCAACTTATGAACTCCTTAAATATCCCAAGTTCCAGGCTAGTATGTTCTACAAGTAACAATCTCCAAAGAGTTACAAATATTCTTTCAGCTGTATAGGATGACGAATTGACTAGTAAGGGACTGGAAGTTTGCAGTTGTTTTGCGATTGAGCTTTCCATTTTCAATTCTTTTGTTTTACTCCATGTACCATTTGTGTTGATGCAGGATGCCGATGACATTCAAATTGCAAGCGGATCCCCTCTGCCAGGTCTCAAGGTGATAAGTGTTGACCAATTATTATTATAATTTATAATTATTATTGTTGTTATATTATTATTATTACTGTCATTTTTCCCTTGTTATATATACAATTTGACTTAGTCTCTCAATATTTTATTTCTGTTACTCCATCACCAGCCACAGCAACTTGATGAAGCTATCAGGATTCCAAAGGAAACTATTGATATTTTGAAGGATCAAGTATTTGGTTTTGACACTTTTTTTGTGACAAGCCAGGAACCATATGAGGTGAGTACCTCATTGCTTATACACACAAACTCACATACAAGAAAAACAATCATATGATAATATCAATTCAATATACTTTCCCCTGTCTGTTTGGTCCATGTTAAATTAAAAGTTTACAATTTGAAACAAGAAGGGTATTTTGAATTTCTTTATTATTTTCTTTCACTCCACTTGTGTAGTTTTATTTTTAAACATTTTCTTTGATATACTTTCAGGGTGGAGTTTTATTTAAAGGGAATCTACGAGGGCAGGCTGCAAGAAGTTATGAAAAAATATCAAAGAGAATGCAGGTATTTGCTTTGCAAAATTTGAGCTGAATCATTCTACAGCTCCTATAATCAATCTAGAATAACTTGTAATTTTGTGTGCAGGACAGATTTGGAGATTTGTATAAACTATTTCTTTTAATCAATCCAGAGGACGATAAGCCTGTAGCGGTTGTGGTTCCACGAATAACCCTGCAACCAGATACAACTGGTAGTTTTATAACGTCTATCTTCTAGATTTTACAGACTTTCATATTTGCTGGTTTAGCACTCTCTTTTCAGCTAGACTTTATTTACTCTACCTTCTGCAGCTGTCCCCGAATGGTTTGCTGCCGGTGCTTTTGGACTTGTCACAATATTTACACTTCTTCTTCGTAATGTGCCTGCATTGCAAGCAAACTTGTTGTATGTACTCTTTTCACTTTTTAATTTTATTTCATACTCTGTACTCATGTTCTAATTTTAGTAAACAGTTAACACTAGATTTATATTCCATGGACCAAAATATAACATATCTTAACTGTTTACTATTTCTCCGGTTTCTTTTTGTTTTTTGTCTTTTGTTTGATAATATTATTTAGTGTTCAATTTACACAGGTCAGTTTTTGACAATTTTGACTTGTTGGAGAATGGCCTTCCTGGAGCACTTGTAACTGCACTTATTCTCGGTGTTCATGAAATTAGCCACACTTTAGTTGCACAAAAAGCTGGAATTAAGCTGGGTGTGCCATATTTTGTTCCTAGCTGGCAGGTAAGAATGTAAGAGATGTTTGTTCATGTACAGTTAATTATTGGCAAGCCCTTTGTACATTTATTTACACTTTGTTGATGGCTTTATTTATATTTACATCAATGCATTTGTTTATTGTTACTTTGATATTATACTTATATTGATTGACATTGGATCTAAATTCTTTGTTCTAAAGTAATGGAAATCTTGGCTCTAGAATGTGCATGTCGCATATAGTATTAGTATGTTTAATCTTGCATTAAATTTGTTAGGAAGACTAGAGAGACTAACCTGTTGAAGTAATTTCTTCACAATTCCTGAGTTTCATGATTCCACTTTATTTACTCAGAATTGAATGCAGAATAATGTTCCCCCTCTACCCACTGCTAACGAGCTACTTTGCTGGCAGATAGGCTCTTTTGGTGCTATAACAAGGATTTTGAATATAGTACCTAAGCGCGAAGATCTTTTGAAGTTTGCCGCAGCTGGCCCTTTGGCTGGGTTCTCATTGGGATTTATTCTTTTGCTTTTGGGATTCTTCCTACCACCTGCTGATGGCTTAGGTGTTGTAGTAGATCCCTCTGTGTTTCATGAATCACTTCTGGCTGGGGGCATAGGTGAGTAATCACTAATCAGCCTTGAGAGCTCTTTCTGCATCCAGTTCATAATCAATCAATGGTACTCTACTTGCAATGATGTTCTTTCTTTCTTTCTTTCTAGCTAAGCTGCTTCTTGGAGATGCTCTGAAGGAAGGCACTCCCATATCTGTAAATCCACTTGTACTATGGTCCTTGGCTGGACTTCTCATCAACGCCATTAACAGTATCCCTGCAGGAGAGCTCGACGGTGGAAGAATTTCTTTCTCCATATGGGGGAGAAAGGTACATTTTACAGAATCCACTCCACCCACCCCCTCTATGACTAACTAAAAGAATAAAACAGAATTCAATAAAATAAAATATCAAAGTCTTATGAAATGTACTACTATGTGGTGATGCAATGAGGTTGATGTTGCAGACTTCAGCTCGCCTCAGTTCTGCCTCCATTGGGCTTCTTGGAATATCAGCATTATTCAGTGACGTGGCATTCTATTGGGTGGTCCTAATATTTGTGTTGCAGAGAGGGCCGATTGCTCCACTGTCTGAAGAAATCACAGATCCAGACAACAAATACATTGCTCTTGGAATTGCCGTCTTGCTCCTCGGCCTTCTAGTATGCTTGCCATATCCCTTCCCTTTCAATAATGAAGCTGTTATGGTCTCTTCAGATATTATTATGTAATAATTAATATAATACACACACACTAACACAATTTTTGCTTTTGGCCTGACTTATGAGGCAAATTATATCATGGACCAAGGTCTGCCTTGTATTGTAGACTCTGGTTCAAAAATAACTTTCAGATTTTGTATCTATAGTTGATACATTATTTACCTGAAGTTGATAGTCCTGTACATGTAGCTATCATATCATGTGTCAACAATTATCAAGTCAGATTCTGTATTTATAGTTAACGCATTCTGTACATGCAGATGATAGTTTATGTACCTGTAACTATCATATTAAGTGTCAGTAATTATCAAGTGATTTGTTTATATGTACAGAATTGTTAACTGTATGAAGTTACAGAATTTTTGTATCAAGTTCACAATGCTAATATTGCTGCGAATTAACCACTCGCAACAACTACCAACTACCAACAAAACAACGCTAGTTATTGCAAGGAGCTAACATAGCTGAGCCTCTTTAATTCAAATTTCAAGAGAATTGAGTATAAATCCTTCAAAATGGTGTAGGATTTTAAACTTAACTTTGAGTATACAACTCGAGTACATTGGACTTTCCCATTTGGAAGAATGGGCACAAGGCACGCTGGCACAATAAAGACTCGCCCAGCGAATGAAAGAGATCCCTGTTCTCCGATTTCTCTCTCCCATTGTCAATACATACGTACTTAAGTACACACGTCGTTACTCCAAGTCTGTGTAGATTAGCTCGCCAATATGCAAGCGCTAGCCGCAATCCGTCAGCCGCTGTTTCCTACGAGCCATCGCATATCTCCGCCCCAAACCGCCACTATTTCCACCTGGAGAAGTTCGAGTTATGCTCTTTCGCTTCGTGCCTGTACACTCCAAGTCCAATGCTGCTCATTTCAATCTCCATCTCTAGGTCTCTCTCTCTCTCTCTCTCTCTCTCTCTCTCTCTCGCTCTCTGAGCAACTATGTATTATGATCAATTTGTGTTTGAAATCTAGGATTCAAACTCCGTTTAGTGTTCGTTTTAAAAGCGCGCGAAAATATTGAACAAGATAAACGTTTAAATTTTCAGTCAATTTCTGTAACTTTTTTCAAAATTATATTACCTCTTTGAAGTTTCGTATGAATCGTATCGAAGGAAACAACGCTTGCAGAGCTTAGTCTCGTTATAACAAACCATCACTCTGTTGTGCATTTTCGGTTTTCATATGCAGCTATGGATGAGGCGAATTTTATTGAAGCTTCTAAAAATGGAAACTTAATTCCACTGCACAAGTGCTTTTTCTCTGATCACTTGACTCCTATACTTGCCTACCGCTGTTTGGTCAAAGAAGACGATCATGAAACTCCAAGCTTCCTCTTCGAGTCGGTTGAGCCTGGTTTTCGTGGTTCCACTGTTGTAAGAGGAGTAACTTTTAGCCACAGTTGATTATTAATTGATTCTCCTGTTAATGTAGCTTCTCATTCGTTAGAATCCTTGATTTGTTAGGGGCGGTACAGCGTGGTGGGTGCTCAACCGACATTGGAGATTGTTGCGAAAGAGAATAAGGTGACAATATTGGATCACGATGCCGGGGATTTGACGGAGAAGGTTGTGGAGGATCCGGTGACAGTTGCAAGGAGTATTTCTGAAGGATGGAAGCCCAAACTTATCGCTGACCTCCCTGATGCTTTTTGCGGTAAGATTTTCATTTTGATGAATATTTTATTGAATTGAATGCAGAGTATTATTTGTGTCCTGACCCACACGTCTGAAATGGAACCACGAAGTAATTGCACCGGCAGTTGGCCATCCACCAAATGACCAAATACTATAAACACGTAAACATTCAATGTGTTTACTGTTAAAAAACTTCAGCTTTAACTTGAAAATTCAACTTAGATAGTAGAAATTTTACGCAATTAAAAGCATGGTTTAGTCATTGTTTTTTTCTTTTTGCACTACATGTTATTAGAATATATATATATATATATATATATTGATTTACTAGGGTAAAACTTCATATAGACCTGCAAGGAATTAAAAGAACTGCGTGTTTGTTGAACCGTACTGTGCCATTATTACTCTCAGCACCAAGGTCCCAATTGTGCAAATGCTGCAGCAATTTGAAATAAATGACCTGTCCCCCAGAGAACTTGTGTGTGTGTGTGTCAGTATGTGTACATAAGACTTCTTTTATATAGACTCCATAGACTGTAGTCTCCATTGGCTCCAAGCTTCAGTTTGTCTCTTTTTAAATTTATCTTTCCATCATTATTACATCTCCAATTATTAAAAAAAAAAAAAAATCCCTTTTCTTTTCTTTTTTAATGGATAGGTCCACTACATGAAATCCTTGAATAGAGAAAACCTGAGATAAATGAATTTTGTCATGCTTACCAAAAGAGAAAAAACAATAGAAATGGAATGGACTTACAGAAAAACAGCTCATTTGTGTCGAGCAAAGAAAGTCATATGCTGCTGATTGTTTATTTCTTCTCTCCGCATTCTGTTTTAATCTCTAGTTGCCTTTAACTGTGAGTGAAGCATCTTTAGTTTTTAAGAGTTCCACTATTCATCATCTAAAGCTAATAGTAGGATAACTGTTGAGCTAACAATACTCATGAAATTCTTTGCCTTGACAGGTGGATGGGTTGGTTACTTTTCATACGACACAGTTAGGTATGTAGAGAAGAAGAAGTTGCCATTTGCAAGTGCACCACCGGATGACAGAAACCTTGCTGACATTCACCTAGGACTCTATGATGAAGTGATTGTTTTCGACCATGTGGAAAAGGTATACTCTGTTATAAACGTATTATTGAACATAGAAAGGCTTCTAAACGTTTGTAACAAATTATCTGTTTTAGTAAAACATTGTGCAAGACATGCCTAATCTCTCTCTGTTTTTTTTTTTTTTTTTTAATCTAAACATACATGTGTGGGAGTGCCTGCCATATTTAGTTCCTTTCTAAGATACTAAGATTATGCTATTTGAAAATTCTGTATCATGTAGAAAGTTTTTATTATTCATTGGGTGCGGTTGGATCAGTACTCATCCATTGTGAAGGCTTATCATGAGGGAATGAAACGATTAGAAGCACTAGTATCAAAAGTACAGGACATCAATTCGTAAGTAATCTTTTAGCCTTTTCTAATTTCATGACTATGCATATCTGAAATATCGCTTATAATTCATCTCCCCCATATGCTTTTCATTTAACAGTCCAAGGCTGCCTCGAGGTTCTGTGGATTTCCAAACTCATTACTTTGGACCTTCACTAACCAAGTGTAACATGTCAAGTGGGGAGTACAAGAATGCTGTATTACAGGCAAAAAAGCACATTCTTGTAGGGGACATTTTCCAAATTGTTCTAAGTCAACGTTTTGAAAGAAGAACCTTAGCTGATCCATTTGAGGTTTATAGGGCTTTGAGAGTTGTGAATCCAAGCCCATATACAGCCTATCTGCAAGTTTGTTCTTTTATTCCTGTTTATGTAACTGTCCTTTATTAACTACTTGATTTAAGTATGCTAATTATTCATCATATTTCTGTCAGGCTAGAGGATGCATTTTGGTAGCTTCAAGCCCCGAAATTCTTACCCGAGTAAAGAAGGTCAGTTTATGATGGCCCTGATATGGATTCCATGCGTTCAATTCGCCCTTCTAAATTTTGGACCTAAGCCTAGATTCTAACTCTGAATTGGAACATTTATTGTTATAAACAGAAAATAGTTGTTAATCGTCCATTAGCTGGAACAACTAGAAGAGGCAAGACACCTGATGAGGACTTGATGTTAGAATCACAGCTGCTAAAAGATGAAAAAGAATGCGCAGAGCACATCATGTTGGTTGATCTAGCAAGAAACGATGTTGGAAAGGTTTGCACTTAACCCATTTTTCCTCCAGCATGGGATGCCTAGCTAAAATGTGTGTTTCATATATTTGAATCCTTTCAACCAACTGTTAAAACCAAGTAGATATGCATGTTCCAAGACTTCCAACCCCCCTTATCATCAACTTTGCTGTGATTTTCCATGTAGGTGTCAGAACCCGGTTCTGTGAATGTTGAAAAACTTATGACAGTTGAACGATACTCTCATGTAATGCACATTAGCTCCACGGTGAGTGTATGTTGCACTTAAATTTTTTTTATTTTTATTTTTTGTATGACAAGGGAAACCTGTCTTGTGAACCTAGCCAAAAAATGACCACAAAGAGGTAAATCAACCTAGGTTACCATAGGACACTGGCTTAATTTTGATTTGAGTTAATCTGATACATGGAGTCCCCATTACAATAAAGAATGTGATGGAAACCTCAACTTAACTTGTATTAACAGGTTACTGGGAAGCTACTTGATCATTTAACTTGCTGGGATGCTCTGCGTGCTGCATTGCCTGTTGGAACAGTTAGTGGTGCACCAAAGGTTGCCCTTTCTCTTCACTTCCTCTTGCAATCTCTTTCCCTGATAGTTAAGTTTTAGATTTTCAGTCTCGTGTTCATGGTACAGGTGAAAGCCATGGAGTTGATAGATCAACTGGAACCGACAAGAAGGGGACCTTATAGTGGAGGATTTGGAGTCATTTCGTTTCTAGGAGACATGGACATTGCTCTTGCTCTCAGGACCATTGTATTTCTCAGTAACAACACAATGTATTCCTATGATGATACTAAGAAGCGCCGAGGAGAATGGATTGCTCATCTTCAATCTGGAGCCGGGATTGTGGCTGATAGTGATCCCGAAAGCGAGCAGGTTGAATGCGAAAATAAGGTTGCCGGTCTAGTTCGTGCAATTGACTTGGCGGAGTCGGCTTTTATAAAGGATAGACATCCACTATCATCTCGGGCTAATGGTTCTTTCTCTAAGCAATTATTCAACACATCATTCAAAATTTGAGAACTATGGTGTTATGTGTAGATGCAAGTATACAACCCCAAGAAATAGGAATCCTCACGCTAACCACAAGATTCCAAATTCGATTCTAGTAAAAACAGTTTATTATTTTTCACCTTGTGGTCTTTATCAGAATCACAAGACAAACTTTACCCAGACTGCACATTTAAGTAGTGAGTGTAAATTTCTTTTGTAAATTGATAGATATTCTCTGTAAAATTAAATGTTGCTTATTTCTAATGTTAACAAATATTTATTAGCCAATGACTTTGTAGTCTAGTAGCACCAAGTTGTTCTTCTATATGGGAGGTTGTGGATTGTGGGTTCAAGCCTACGTGGAGGTTGTATTGACTCTTTGGCCCTGTTTGATAAAAAATTGGCTTATAGACTAATTTTGACCTATTTGACCACTATTAATTGTTTGATTTAGTTAAAATATCAATATAAATGTTTTGTTAATTAGCTTTTTGCAACTCAAAAAGGCTAAAATTCAAAAAGCTACTCCAAGCAACTTTTTCAATTAGCTTTTTTAAAAAAGAAATTATACCAAACAGCTATCAGCTAACAGTTAATTTACCAAACACTTTTCTACAATCAGCTAATGTTATCAACTATTTATATCCTCTAATTAACACAATCAGCTAACAGCCATTTTACCAAACAGGGCCTTTGTGCGTCAGTAGTACTCAAAAATCACGTTTGTGTCAAGATCATACCATTTTTAGATGATGCATACTTTTAATTACGTTTATTTTATAAAAATAATATCTTATTGAACATAAATTTGAAAAAATTATGTTAAAAATAGGCTCAATAATCCGTAATTGTGACAAATTTTAACAAATATTTATTGCATTTGGTGAATTAATGCAACAATTATCAGTAAAGGTATATAATAATCACTCAAAAATTAATATTATTATGTAATTTACTAAAAGAAATTCTAACGGGATGAGGGTGCGGTTATTTGGGCTGTCAACGACGTCGTCTTAGCACTTATCAATTACGGAGTATATCCATAACAAAAGGCTTTGATCGTTCGTCCACTCCTCAATCTTCTGGGACACAATTTCAATGGCATTACTGCTAGTAGGAGCAGCACCCATGGCTTCTCAATCAATGGCGGCTCTCGCTTCAACTCTCTCCTTTTCTAGCTCCCGTTCACTCACCGGCGGTTCTCTTCGGATGACGTCGTCGACGTCGTTGTCTTCCTCCGCCACCGCTCCTAGCCTTCCATTGAGTATGCAAATATACATAATTTCTGCACACACAAACACTTATGATGTTCTCGCTATGACGTACATGTATTTGTGAGCTGAACGGAGTTTTATGCTTTACTCTTATGGTTTCAGTCTACTGTGGAAGAGGAGATAAGAAGACGGCCAAAGGAAAGCGTTTCAATCACTCATTTGGAAATGTAAGCGTTTTTCTTTCTAGCTCGAGTCTAATTCACAAAATTTCCAGGTTTTATTTCGGCATTCCAGTTTCGATTCAGTATATTGTTACTGTATAAATTAATATTTGCTTGTGAATTTGTATAGGCGAGGCCGAAGGACAAGAAGAAGGGGAGAGGACCGCCTAGGATTCCGCCTCCACCGGCAGCACCGAAGAAGAATCCGTTGGATGATGGTCCGAAGGTTAAAATTGAAATTGACGAGTCTTTGAGCTGATGATTCAGATGCATTTTGTGAGTTTATTTCGGTTGTAATTTCTGGTTATATATATGGAACTGATGCTTTGCTTGTTAGTCTTGTTGCTTAATTGAAACTGTGACTATTCATTGACCAATCTGCAAAATTTAGAATTCCAGTTCCTCTGCAAATCATTTTCTAACTTTGAACACTCAGTCAAAAGCTAAAACTGGGATTAGAATTTTGTGACTCCAGGTTTACTTTTTTCCATGTGAATTGCCCAGCATAATTGTCCCAGCAGTGTTCATTTTGAGGCTTTCTTTTTGTTGTTCTGCAATTTGGTTGCTGAATCAATTATAGTGTTGCTAAATTTCCTCTGAAGCAAGATGCCTTAGTATTCAATCCTTCAATTTGAATGACAGCATTTATGATTTTCTGTTTGTTGAGAAATGTTCACAGCATAGCTAGTGGTTGCCATGCTAACCATCAGGTTCAGGAATCTATTCCCCTTCTGTCTCTTATGATTTATCTTTCTGGTTTCAGTATAGGATCTGCTAGTACAGTATCAGTTAACAATTGCATCAGTTTTTGCAAAATCTGCATATCCATATTCACTTGGACAGTTCATCTCTACTCAAAAAGTACTTAAACACCATGTTTTTCTTGTTGTTCTGGTTGAGTTATAAAATGGGAATGCAATGCATGCTTAGGGTATCAACTTCCTGAAAGATAATTGATGTTGCAAAGATATGGTAGTGAGTGTACGGGTGTACAATGTCGTCCTCAAGGGATTCGGGGGTTATGACACAATATTCAATAACTAGCAAACTAGGCAATAACATTAAGAAATTAACAAAAAACTAAGCAATAACAAACAAGATGGACCAAACACACATATAAACAAGAGAATAAACATGAAATAAAAGAAATAGAACTAACTTAGGGAGCAAAATCTACTAAAGGCAAGCAAACATGGAGAAAACACATAACCGAGGATTTAAGGGAATGCACTTAAGAATTCTAGTCTAAAATTCACTCCCAGGGCTAGGAATTGTTCCACTCTCATGGCGTATCAATTTCAAGTCTTTCAAGCACAACAAGCATCTAATCCTCCTATTTCCCCATTTTCATAGTGGGAAATAGAGCTTGTGCAATAAGTGGCTTGGAATCTTGACTCAACTCTCATTGTGACCAAAAACCATCCAAAAACATACTAATGAATATGGTCAATCAAACATTAACAATAATCTAACAATATTCTTCATAATCTCAAAGAACCTTAAGTTAGTCATTTCTACCCTTTATACAATTATCGCAAATAAAGCATCTAAATAGATAATACAAACCTTACTCACACATATTAGGTATATAAACATAGCAAAAACACAAGTAATAAATATAAATATTGCAAAAGAAATGAGATAAAGAAAAGTACAACTTATCTATTGAAAATGGATATGAAATCCTTGAAATCCAAGTATAAATGCTTCAATACAAGCTTCCAAAATGTTGAACAACATAAATCTAAGCCTAGTCTTACATAAAAATATGAAAGGAAAGGTGTAAAAATAGTTAGGGTTCGAATATGGATCAGAACCAAATAGATTGACTGAAATTGTGCTTAAATACTATACAAGGGATAGCTCCACAGGCGTGGGATTGCCCAGTCCCACGGGCATGCAAGCGCCCATGGACCACCCCTCTCCAAACTTCCAAACTTTCTATTTCAAGCACAGGCTGGTATAGGCTCGTGTGACTTTTCAACTCTTTTTTGACTGTTTTAAAGTAAACATTAGGCTAGATGATCTTCATAAAAGTTGTATCCCTTTGAGTTGCCTTTCCAATGTCGTAAGAATTACTTGATTTGGACATACCAATTAAATTGACCCATGAATTGGGCCGCATAGATACCAGGCTCGAAGAGAAGTTGGAAAAGGAATAAGTTTTCTACAAAAGCCCAACAAGAAAAGTAATAACCAAAACACAATCCAGCCCAATTCAACCAGGCCCACCTCATGGCTCACATATATATATATAAATAGGCAGCAAAGCAAAACATGTTTTTGACTCTTGTAGTGTACGATTGTGAAAATATCGGACAGTGACGCGATGTCGTCTTCTTTCAATGACGCTTTCTATCAATTCGGCGCCGACTCGCCCAACGCTTCGAATCCTCCATTCCACGATGGTTTCCTGAATCCGCCTGCTGACGACGGCTCGCGGATCTATGTTTCGCCGCCAGCTCAGCACACTTCATTTCCACCGCCAATCTACGCTTCTGGAGACTCCGATCCGGAAGATGAGAAGCCGTTCGTAGATGCTTTTGCGACGCCTAATGCACCAGTTCTGCCGCCGCCATCGGAAATGCAAGAGGAAGGATTTGCTCTCAGGGAATGGAGAAGGTTAGGCATTTCTACTGTCTTATTGATTTATTCGCTGATCTGTTGCATACTGACATCCATTTCGGTTCTCTGGACTGATTTTGTCTAGATTTCTTTTAGGGTTGAACTTTTATTCGACTCTTTTTTTTTTTTTTTTTTTTTAATGTACTGATTAGCTGTCTGAACTTATTTAGCTTACTGCTTTATTTAAGATTTGACTTTATTTACTTTATTCTGCAGAAATTTTACTTCTCTAGTTGTTTGTTTATGTTATATGAACTTTCTCTCAACTGGTTATGGTGTAATTATGTATTGCATTTGCCTATAAAATTAGGAGCATGATTGAGGAATCAGTGAAAAGTAAATTATATAGTTTTTTTGTTTGTATGAATCTTGAATGGTATTTTAAGATTATTCAAAAATTGCAGAAGGCATATCTGGATTTTATCTGAATCATTGCAGAAATCAATGTATCTGAGGTTCTGATTTCTGAATCAATTGCACATCTCATAGTTCAATTAAATTTAGGTTTTGCAAATTGAACGCCCTCCCCAAATAAAACCCAAGTTTATTGTTGGTGTTAATCTTTTTGCTTTCTAAGGGTGAATATGTTTATTGATGTGAAACTAATTTAAGATATTCAATTTGTGCCCACATTTGATTTTCAGACAAAATGCTCTTCAACTAGAGGAGAAGGAGAAGAGAGAGAAAGAGGTATTGAGCCAAATCATTGATGAAGCTGATGGCTATAAAGTTGAATTTTACAAGAAGAGAGAGGTTAAGATGGAAGCAAACAAGGCCACCTGCCGCGAGAAGGAGAAAGTAAGATCGCAATTTTCATATGCCAAAGTTCCTAAATTTGCTAGGCTATCTTCATATTGTTTTTGATTCAATAAATACAATATGATTATTACTCTAATACTCTGTGTCAGGTATATCCTCTGCTTTTTTGCCCATATTCATTCTTAGCTTTCACTTGATTATGGCTAGTGTAATTTTAAGTTTCTCCTAATACTGGTTTCGCCTGACAGATAGATATTGTTGTAGTGGAGTGTGTTGCTTTATGTCCTAATCGTTTGTGTTGACATTTTGGTTTTTTGGTTCCATTTATTGGCAGTTTTGGAAGCAATAAATCACGGGTTGGTATTGCTTTTGCTTGTTTGATATCACTTATCTATGTCATGTCTTTTCAGATATTCTTGGCCAGCCATGAGAAGTTCCATGCTGAAGCCGACAAGCATTATTGGAAGGCGATTTCAGAGCTTATTCCTAATGAAGTTCCAACGATAGTAAAGAAAGGGAAGAAGGATCAAGAGAAGAAACCTTCCATTGCTGTGATCCAAGGTCCAAAGCCTGGAAAACCCACAGAGCTATCAAGGATGCGGCAGATACTTTTAAAGCTTAAGCATGACACACCATTGCACCTTAAGCCATCTCCATCACCCACTGCCACCGAGGATGCAAATATTGGTACTGCTACACCTGCTGCGGCTGTCACCACCAAGCCCGTTGCTGTTGCTTGATAGTATTATGTTTTAAAGACTTGACACCATACCCTCTCTTTGTTTTACATTTCGTATAAAATATGTACATGTTTTTGTTCAGACTTGATATGATTATATGTTCACCTTGTGCCATCTACCTAATTGTAGAAACTATTATTTATTGTCCATAAGATGAGATCTGTCATATCCAGCTTTTGCTTTAGGGGCTAAAATTTGTATTGT
The DNA here is from genome assembly GCF_001879475.1 of Ipomoea nil. Taxonomy (NCBI): domain Eukaryota; kingdom Viridiplantae; phylum Streptophyta; class Magnoliopsida; order Solanales; family Convolvulaceae; genus Ipomoea; species Ipomoea nil. The sequence continues at coordinate 4,490,600 of NW_017618464.1, read as the reverse complement.
GATCCTAGTTGACAAAAGACCACAAGAATTGTGATAACTTGTCAACTCAAATCAAGAAAGCAAATAGGGAATTTTCACTTAGAATTGACTTAGTTACCAAATTAATTATCTGATCAACTTGGTTAGTTCCCAATTTCTTATATCAACTTGCTATACATGGTGAATTGGTGAAAAGGATTTGATCCACAGGAAGCCAGGCAATCAATCTAAAGACTTACAGGAAGTTTAGTAGTAGGTACTAGTAGCCAATCAAATGGAAAGCCTCCCGAGAAATACAGAACTATTGGCTATCTCGGTATACTGCACAAAAAAACAAACCAATAGGCTTTTATGCATTTCATGCCCCTGTGAACAATGGCGCAGAGCAAATAGTTTTTTTCCAGGTTTCTAATAAATCAGAAACGCATCGTCACATTGACCTTTACATAAGCGATAAACCCCCCAGTCCCCAGTCAGTTCCTTTCAAGAACAATTTTATTAACTCTAATTGGAGGCTAGTGCCTGCAAATGCAGCAATGTATTCTATAGCAGAACGAGCCAACTATCACCGACCATCCACTCTGGCAGGAGATTGAGAATCTCTTTTGCTGATAATGTCGTCTTCCACTTGACATCCATCAATGTGCAGGGAATTTTTATTAACACTCACTTCAGAGTTTGTCCGGCTGCTTGTTGCAATTCGTGTAGTTAGATACACTACCTTCCTTTCTTCTAGGCCCTGATCTCACACTGTTCGTGGATGACGCTGGATTTTTGGTCATCGGTGGTTGTGTATTACTTGGGACACTTCGCCTTATATCCTGTCACAAAGGCAATTCAAGAAGGATAAGAGTAAATCAAAATGCAGAGTAAGCTAGAGATGGACTCCTCAAAAAGAAACCATGTGGACAGAACAATCATAAACATTAGGTATAAGGGTCAAATACGCCTTCGAACTATTACAAGAACACAACAATTAAGCAGTCAAACTAAAAAACTTCAAATGAACACTCAAACTTGACAGAAAAGTGCAATTAGCACTTTTAGTCGGTAATTTTCCAGCTGAAACTGGTTAATGCTGGTTTGGAATCTCACATTTACAATCTTTATTGACATGGTGCTGATATGGCATCCATTAGAATTTGTAACTTAAAAATGCTAATTGCATTCTTTTGCATGTTTGAAAGGTTTACTGGAGCTTTTTTTTTTTTTTTAGTTCGAGTGCCTATTTGACCCTTAACCCTAAAACTTAAAAACAGCATAAAGTGTATTCTGCTTTGCTAATTATGGTGGAATTTAAAAGAATTTACATACCATGTGCCTCATAGCCATATCCAAAGATTTCTTCGAGAGTGTCCTTCCAAATCCTGAGTTGTCAGGTGATGAAGACTTTAAAGATAAATAACTATTGGGGGAATGTCTATTATCTTGTTTTGGTGGAGCCAGTTTCCGCATATTTATCACTCGCTCAACCATCTGAGTTCCAACCACAACAGGGCTGACATTGTTGTTAGCTTTAGCTTGTAACCGACTCATAGTTGAGACAGGAACAGAGCTTCCACTACTATGAATACCAAAATTAGGAGGACGCCCTCTTGCTGGAGAACATGATTGTCTTCTAATCCTTCCATTGACAACAGATGACAGGTCGATACTAGATGCTCCAGGTCTACCCCTAGTGGCTGAAACTGGCTTGCCAGGCAGTGGTTTCATTGAATTAGGTGAAGCATCAAGAGAGAGGCGCAGTGAGTCTGGAGGTTTCATTGGTCTTGGTTTCATAGTTGGAGAACTAGCAAGTAGAGGTAGAAGATTTCTGGTTCCATTACTTGATTTGATTAGTGGAGACCTGCCAGGAGAAGGAATTGTATTCGATGCAGTTGACAATGTTGGATGCGAAGATGGGGCTGCAGCCCTTGATGTTGACTTTGGTCCAGGAATAGATGGCCTCGTAGTTGGTGTGGAGGATCTTATACTGGACCTTGAATTAGGTGTAGAAGGTGTTGGAGGAACTGTGGGCTTAGTTGAATGCAATGTGGCACGAGAAGTGGGTGTTGCCGACCTTGAAGTTCTAGATACTGTTGTAGACGTTTTAGATGCCACTCCAGTTGACATTCCTTTGGATGCTGCATTTGATGTGGGTTTAGATAATGAGGTCAATTTGGACCTGGATGTGCTCAAAGTTGGTCTCACGCCTGGAATTGAAGGTTTTGATCCACCTGAATATGAGTGTCTTCGACTAAGTGTACTTGAAGTATTTAACCGCGTAGAAGATGCTGGCTCTCTAGATGTTAAGTTGCTTCTTGCAATGGGCTCAGGATGGGGATTTGATAGCTAAAGACATAAAAAAGCAGGATAAAATCAGCGTAACAAAGTCAAAACAGAATAATATCTTCAAATTAAAACAACCAAACTGAATAGTGGACCAGTTTCACCAAAACCATAAACCTTGTAGAGACAGCAGTGCTTTGATTCTTTTAGAAGATGCCCATTTGGCCTCTTCACCATTATTTTTCTTGACAAGAAATAGTAACAAATTTAAGAAAGTATGCATGCCTATTTAACGGTTCTTAGTAATTATCTTTGGACAAGCACTCAAAAGGTTTGTTCAAATCCTTCCTTCTGAAGGAAGGATTCATACTCAAGACATTCTTCTCTTGCTTGGGTGGCGCACTGGTGGTCCCACTTGCAGGAGAGTACAACTCACATGCCTAGTCATATGTTCATTGCTATTATTAATTTCATGGCACAGCACAAATGTCTTTGAATTAGTGCACCACAATAAATCAATTACTCAGTTTCTCCTATATGAGACCTTCACTTTTTAAACAAGACCTCTCAGGTCATAGCTATTTCTCATTACCATTGGACACTTTCTGGCTGCCCTATAATTAAGGCCATGCTAGTATATAGAGGGGAAGCAAAAACAGAAAGGTGTTTGCCTTGGGATTACTATTTAAAAGTGCCTTTTTATTAGTAGCTCACTCTTAAAAGAAAAGTAGACTTCAAAAATCACCTACAAGTTAAGAATGCAACTAGGATTCTTATACTATAAAGATGATAGAACAAAGATGATCTTACTCTGCATTTTTGAACAGGTGCACAGGGTTCAGGGGTTTCCAGCTGACTCGTTATTGTTTCCTCTGGATCCAACTCCAATGAAGAAAAAAGAGGAGAATCAGGAGGTGATATAAGCCTGAAACAATACAAGATCATCTGAATATAGACCATGAGGCCTTGCATATTATTAACAGAAGAGTAGCCATCTACATACACTCAATTTTGTAATATGCACACATTAAATCCTTAATTCCAGAAATGTCTATCAATCTTTTGACACAAAGAAAGAATTATCCAAGACCATGTAATTTATCAACAGCAGTATTCCCGTTTTGCAATTTGGATCAAGAATCTGATACCAATGGGATGTTTAATCAATGTGATGGAGATGCCAATTCATTTATACCATTACAAATTGCATAAGTAGATTCTTTTTAATATCATTAGCAAAACAATTTTCTTCCTTGCATTTCGGGTATTCACATAACCAAACAGTAACAGTTACAAAAAGATGGAGATTAAACACAAAGAGGAGTATAATTGGCATGAAACAAACATCTGAACTGAACAAATTAACATGTAACATTGGGAATCAACATAATGTTCTGATAAATACCTAAGCCAACAAAACATAATAAAAACAAACCAGTGCATACGGGGAAAAGTACAAGAAAACAGTAACCAATTACCATTCATAGTCATTTTTATAATTCTCTGAATTGAGAAAATCATCACCACCAATCTTCATAGCAGGTGTGGTTGATGCGATACTGTATATAGGTGAACTTCCAGTTGCTGATCCTGCAGGCAAAAGGTAATTGTAATGTGTAGATTTGATGCAGAAAATCACCATAACCAAAAGATTGCCAAAAAAAAAAAAGGCATACTCCGTAGCTAAAATAAAAGATTCACAGAGCCACCGACGAGTATTCCAAAAGACAAATGCATTATTCAATCACAAAAATCCCATACCGTGAAAATTTAAGAAAACAGAGATAATACAAAATTAAAAGTTTTCCATACCAAGAGGAGCATCAAACTCATCGGAGTTTTCAAGCAGAAGAAGATCGTCATGTTCCTTCTCTAGTCTACACATTTCAAAGAACAACGCTAGCTCCTCGTCCTTCTCCTTCATCACGGCGTTCCTGAGACTCCCCATTTTCCCTCCTCCGCCTGGAAACTCCTATTTATCGCCTGCACGAACCCTAAACCCTTCAAATCAATATCACCATAGCAAAATACTAGTCTCCCCCTCCCCCTGCCCCCTCCCCTCACCCCCACCTCCACCTAATCAACCTTAGCCTTTCTCCCTCAGAACAGAGACGGAAACCACGTCGCTTATCTTCAAAAATTAGAAATCAATGTCCACAGATCGGAAATCCAGCTCCGACGCTCCGAATTTCCGACCTGAGAATCGGCTGGAAATCACACCGACATTTTACATTCTTCACGTGCATGTCCAAAAACCTCCAAAACTGAAATCACAGCACAATAATTAAGGAAAAAAATTAAAAACGCAAACATACGGATTCGCGAATTAGCAGAGTAGAAATCCGCGACATATGTATGTTTGAGTTGATAACAATGATAATATATATACACACACAGTGTGTGTATATCTATATATATCTATCTATATATAGCTTAAAAGGAACTGCATTGTTCAGAAAATGAAAGCTGAAATTTACAGAGAGAAGAAGGGATTTGGGAATGAATTTTTGGAGAGAGAAAGAGCGGGTATAAAATATCGGGACAGAAAATTGAACGGTAAAAGAATATATATTTATATATATTAGTTTTTTTTTCCATAAATAATATGAATTTGTCATATTGAGTTTTAGATAAGGTGGTATGTTGGTCTGTATCTTGTGACATATATGGTTATTTTTCATATATTTATTGCAATAATATTATATGAATCATATTATATATCATGTAGAGTGACTTTATCTAAATAACAGCAGCATACAAGTGTACATTTCTATACACATTGATATAACTTCTTAATTATTTATATAGAGTTCTTATTAGTTAAATCTAACATGAATGAAATAAATAGAGTTATATAAAATTCTACAAATTTATGATCATCTAGTCATAGGTAATAATTGATGAATGAGCAACAACACATATTTAAATTTTATTTCTATAGTACAACTTTCATGAGTTCTTTAGATTAAAGAGGTAAATCGGATACACTTATGAACACAACTAGAAACAAAACTAAGCGTTGATTGAACGACCTATTGAACTACTCCGGCAGGTCATATTTTAAACTTTTTACTTCACATTAAGTACATTGATTTAATAAGAATAATATACCAACTTTTATTATGTTTCATTAATTAATAAATATATAAAAAAGATTATAACATTTGTTATGAGTCACATTATGTATTTTATACGAAAGTCCACTGCTACTCAAAAACCTTATGGGGGCGTTTGGTTCAGGTTATATTATATAACCAATGGAATGTGACATTCCCGATCTTACATTCCTATGTTTGGTTCATATTCTCTGAGGGAATGCAACATTCCCTCCACATAGGATTTTGATGGGATTCCCTTCATTTTGTTAGGTAATGTAAAATAACCTTGAATATTTATAAATTTTGTCATGTTAATTCTAATTATTTAAAGATATACATTTTATGTTAGCTTATTATTATTATTATTATTATTATTATTATTATTATTATTATTATTACTGTAATTATATTATATATTTTTTATTATGTTATGTTAGCATATAAAATAATTTTGTTTCTCAAGTTCAAGATTTTAGTTAATATTTTAAAATCATATAATTATATATGATACCGTTATCTTATTTATTTAATTTAATTTTTAAATTTATTAAAATATATGAAAATATATTAAGGATACTATATATATATATATATATATATATATATATATATATAACCCTAAACCAAACATGATTATATTATATACCTCAATTTTAACTAAGCACAGAAATCTAACATTCCAAGTAATCTAACATTCCCAGCAATCTAAGATTCCCTAAGGTAATCTAACATTCCGTGAACCAAACGGCCCCTATAAGGTAAATCAGCGAGAAATTATGTTGTGCAAGGTGAACATGGTTCCAAAATTGTCATAATTGTGAATATAGAGTTCAAAAATTATGAACATAGAATTGTATAATTATGAACATAGAGTTCTATAATTGTGAATATAGAGTTCAATAATAGTGAATATGGTGTTCAAAAATTATGAACATAGAATTTTATACTTATGAACATAGAGTTTAGTAATTATGAACATAAAAACGTGTCCACCTTGCAAGGCAGTTTCACGACATAACAATTGTAAATCAGCCTAGGGAAGCCTTGGTTGACCCGGAGAGCCCAAATAACCTAAGCAGGCAAATTATATCGTGCACCGCGGTGCATAAACGATTATGCACCGCGTGTCAAAACGACGTCGTTTTATTTAATGAAAAGAAACATCATTTGTTTTGTGCTATTCCGCAAAAAGTAACTATGTTATTCAGTTTCATTTTGTATACACTGTAGTTGCATTTCGATATAACTACCGTTTCACTTCAATATAACTACAGTTTCATTCGATATTATAACACCCAAATATGTGAAAATGTTATTTAATTTTATTTTATATACACCATAGTTTCATTAATACACAACTACATGATCATTTCGATATAACTACAGCTTCATTACACAATATACACTCAAAAATGTGAAATGTTATTCAATTTCATTTTATATACACTGAAGTTTCATTTCAACACACCTACAGTTTCATTTCAATTCAATTGTAATTTCAGTTGATAATATAAAAATAATACGTAAGGCAGTGTCAGTTTAGATACACTGTAGTTTCATTTCAATACAACTACAGTTTCACTTCAATTGAATTGTAATTTCAGTTGATAATATATAAAATAATACGTGAAGCAGTATTGGTTTAGATACACTGTAGTGTCAGTTGATAATTAATATACCAAATATGCGCGCTCCGTTAATTATAACGGGACCGTTTCTTTAAGTAAAGAAACAGCGCCGTTTTGATCGCGGTCAGTCGCGCCGTTTTAATCGCGGTCCATGATATAACGACTGACCTAAGCAAGTATAAAAGTTTGCACGCTATGAAAAACTCATCGTACCTAATACGAGTAATTATTTATTGGATAAAACTTATAGGCAACATTAACTAGGAAGTACCTAACTACATAACCTTCCTTGGAAACCAATTAATATATACTTATTTTTGTAGTTTGCATCCAACATACGCAGAGTTAAGCAAGCTTTTTTCACCAAAAAAAAAAAAAAAAAAGAGTTAAGCAAGCTTACCTGAGAGACCACCTAACTTACATTGGAAACTTAATCCCGGACTTTCCATATTGCAACATAATCTTGTACATATTATTTGGGAATTGGAATCATTATAGCACCAAAAACACCATAAATTGCTGGTAGGATAGACTTTTGGGTACCTAAATTTTTTCACTGAAATTAAGAATTCATGATGATATAGAAACTGCAACCACTGAGTCACGAGATGTTCAGACATTGATTAAGGATGATCAAATGTGTTGCAGTGTTTCATCGCAAAAACCGCGGGATAAGTTAACCCGAAATTGCAGAATCCAGAAGTTTAGTGAGTGAAGGATGTACAGTTGAAGTTTAAGGATGAAATGTGATCAAACGTCTTCGGTGTCGCTGGGGGCGCGAGTTTCGCGGCTGGTCCAGTAGCTGCTCCCATCGGGGCCGGAAATCTTAAACCTGCTCAGATAAAAGAAGGCGTTAAGATAATATAGTCATTCGTAACTCATGACCTGACTCTGATATTTAGGGCCGTGTTCTGTTCCAACTAAAAGTCTAAGCTCATAGTTAGACTGTAGCAAAAACTATGTTTTGGGCGGTTCAGAAGAGTTATCAACTGACCGTTCAAGAACCGATTTGCCTTCTTTGTACTTTTGACTCTCGTCATGTGCAGTTTCCTGGAAGTGGTTCAAACGTTCGATCCGTTACTTGCAGCTACAGATATAAGAAAACAATTCGGGAACAAGTAAAGATGTTAGCGGTTTGGACTCACATATTTCCAGCCAACGATTGAGCCACAACAGACACAGAAAATGTCTGCAACAGTGTGCACGCCAGTCATCATGTGTCGATCTTCATTTGCTCCACAAGTGACATTCACTCTGTCATTTTAAATTTCAGCCAACAGAAGAGTCGAAGACAAAATGATTGGTAAATAAGTATGCAATATCGAGTAACCAAAGTGTTACGCTCTCAAATCTCAACCTGCTAGAAATGTCATAAAGTCCCGAAAAATTTTAGGGTAACTTTCAATTTGCATTGAAAAGTTTCATTCTTTTAAGTTAGTTCTGCAGCTCTCCGGTAAGCAATACTACGTTATGTCCTTTAACTATACTCAAGGAAGTATACAAAGAAACAAAGTTATCTAGTCGGTTTGTTACCGAGACCGAGAATATTTCGTGCCCAGAAAGCGTTACACTAGACCGTTTACCATGTAACTATAGTGGTGAAATCTGTTGTAGTGTGCAGAATCAAGGAGACTTACACCTTATTGAAGAGATAAGCCTTCCCATGTCGGCATTGGAAAGACTGAAGGAAAGAGCAAAGGGAAAACACGGAGTTAGAAAATTTTATAACGAGTGATCGAGATTCCTAAATGCAGTGATTGCACGCTCAAACTTTGATACTGAACTAACACGTAGAGAAAACAGAATAAATTCCAATGTGCAACCCATATATAAACACCGATTATGTCCTTAAGTATCAGATTCTCCTTAAAACAACAGAATTGTCTGTACATTTACAAGAGAAGGTGGAAAAACAACAATGCCATAACAGACTAGTTGACAGAAACGCTAGCACATTAGTAAAGTCCATGTCCTAAAAACCCGCAAGACAAAATATGAGGTTGGAAGAACGACCTTAAAACAGTCATTGAATTCAAGTAAAACTGTCTCACTAAAACGAAAAACGAACAATCTTGAGGGAAGCTTTTCTTCAATGGTGACTTGAACTCTATTAACAGTTAGCTTAGACGTTATTTCCATTAATAACAGTCCACTACCACTAGGAGACAATCCCATTTCCAGTTTTGGCACAGTGCAGAATCTAAGACCTTCCAAATATATGAGGTTGCAAGAACGACCTTAAAACAGCCATTGTATTCAAGCAAAACTGTCTCACAAAAACGAAAAACGAACTATTTTGGGTGAAATTTTTCTTTAATGGTGTCTTGAACTCTATTAACAGTTAGATTAGACATTATTTCCATTAAAACCAGTCCACTATGAGACAATCCCATTTCCAGTTTTGGCACAATGCAGAAACACAAAGAAAACACAACCATTACTAATCTACACATGATGTGATGATGACAATACAAAAACCCTGCAAAAGCACCTCAACAGACCAAAAGCTAAGAAGATCACTTCAACTTTACATTTCCACAAAAGGTTATTAGGAAAGGGAAAAGAAAAAACCAAAAAGGGCAATTCATTGGCAAGCTTATATTTAACAAGCATAAGGAAAGTCAACCATCCAGCCATCAGAATTACTCATTTCAGTAAAGAAAGAATCACCAGATAGATGAAATCAAAGAACCCAAATTGCAAATCTGACAGAAAATCTGAAATGGTAAGAAGTATTTGAACAAGTCAAAACTTTCTAGACTGTGCCATCAAGAATCATTCATTTCACTACAGAAGAAGCACCCAGCATATAAAACCAAACACCCAAAACTGTAAATCCATCAAAAAGGGGGAAATGGCAGGCATTTAAGAAAAACAAAAACTAAAAACTAAAAAAAGGTGAAATATTTGATGGATTTAGGAGAAGATGACTTAACCCTGGAGACCACGTCTTGAGAGAGAGCAAGGTGCGTTCCACAGTGTTTGCAGCTATAGATCTTGCCTTCAAGGCTCACCACAAACAGCCTCCCCATCTGCCTTCACCTCTTCAAATGCAAAAAAACGCAGTAAAGTTCAAGAAAATTCAGAGATGGGTTTGGCAGTTTAGTTTGATCAAGGGTCTTTGTGCATTGAACGTGAAGAAATTAATAAAGAAAACAGGAGAAAGAGAGAGAGAGAGAGAAGTAATGTACATTAAAGAATCGTCAAAGAATATAAAAATGAAGCTATCTTTGGGCGGTGAAGCATTAAGCAGTAGTCATACACTCATAAACATACTACATTTACAGGTAGATTATGTCAACCGTATCACCGATTTGCATTATGAAATCCGACAAATCTTTTAAGTTGACCCCATTATTTCGTATCCGAGTTCAATTATTGTCAGTACTTTTTTTGTAAGCATTTATTATACAATTTATTTATCTTATTTAATTTATTGGTTAATATACATGAACAGAATTTACCTAATATACATTATTGGATAGTGATTATGAGTTCTTATTGTCATTAAAAAATATAAGAATAAAAAACAATGCCAATGAAGGTTGGGCTATTGGCCTATGCAATATTCTATCAGTTTCAAAAATAAAATATACTCGTATATTATCAAATTTATATAATGAAAAAAGAGTTAATACCCAAAATCGTCTTCGACTATAGTGGTTTTTCTCAATTTTGTCCTAAACGACTTCGGTGACTTAATGTAGTCCCAAAGTTTTGTGTTTTTACTCAATTTCGTCCCAGACTTTTGTGTTTTTGATCAATTTAGTCCCCCATTTGTTATTTCGTCCATTTGTTGTTAAATAAATAGACAATTCAGTAATTTTAATATTGACATTTCTTTATTCATAGACATGTGAAGTGCGAAATCCCTCTTTTTGTTACGAATTACTCCCAGAATCACTTTTAAAGCTGCGAATATAAAATTTGATTCGTAGGTCTGAGAGTAATTCTGGGTGTAATTCGTGTAAGAAAGAGAGATTTCTCACTTCGCAGGTTCAAAGTAAAGAGAGGTCAATATTGATATTATTGAATTGTCCCTTTATTTAACACCAATTTGACGGAATAACAAACGGAGGACTAAATTGAGCGAAACACAAAAGTCTGGGACTATATTAGGTCATCAAAGTCGTTTAGGACAAAATTGAGAAAAACAACTATAGTCGAAGACGATTTTGGATATTAACTCAATGAAAAAATATGATGTGACAATCCACGTCAAATTAAAATTTTCTATAATTTTATAATGTCGTGTGTAATTTTAAAATTTAATTTTTCAACTTTGCAGTTGCATTAAGAATGCACTCAGTAATTATCCCAACTGTTAAATCATTCATTTAATATTTGACTATAGGTAGAATCAACTTTTCTATTGTCAATGAATATTATCATTGAGTGTGATAAGATTGGATTTTTATCCCGTTTTAACCCCCCCTCCTTCTCCCCACAAAGATGGATATTATCATTGATGAATGTGTTGATTTTAATTAATAAAAAGTTGAATATAACATCCTTTATTTATATAATAAAGCTATATGGTTTGAGAAATAATTAATGTTACAATTAATGTCACAACATTAATGTCACAACATCCTTTAAAAAAAAAAAAAAAAACACACACACACACACACAACATTTTTAAAAAATAAAATAGCTATATATTATATAATCATATAAAAAATGTGTTCAATTAGAGTTTAAATTTACACATGCAAAATTTGAAATTTGCTTTCCAAATGTAATTATCTTAGTTATTATTTGTATTATGAAAATTATAATATAGATGAAATACAATTAAGAATAAATCAATGTAATTATGTAAATTATCTCTATAAGTTTATTTGAATATGCACATAATTAGAGATTATATTAACCATACAAAATTATAATTTTAATTTAATTTTAATTTTAATTTTAATTGTAATTTTGTATTCTATAAAAATAATAAATACTTGATCAATGGAAGCTCAAAAATATTATTATATTAAATAATTTAAAATATTTTACTTGTTCTATTTTTTATTTATATTTATAATAACATAATTTTTTTCGTGCATCCCGCAGGTGAATTACTAGTTCTAAATTATAGGGCAACGAATTCTGATGTCGGTTCCTTTGGTTGACAATCTTCTATTCTTTCTTGTATCTAACACTATTTCTATTAATATATATTGCCTTTGGTTTTTTTTGTCCACCAAAAAAAAAAACAAAAACAAAAACAAAACAAAACAAAAAACACCAAAAATAAATAAATACTACATCGAGATTATCTTAGGTAAAATTCAAACGGTTGAGTATTTAATGGCAAAGTATGCCGTGCATCCGTATGCACCATGCATGGTGCAAACGGATGCAAAAACGACGTCATTTTATTAAAAACGCGCGTCTCACATAAAGAAAAAAAAAATCAGTTTCGATTCCCAGCAACAATATTATATTGTGCATAATTTGACCTATATATCCATAATCAATGAACTAAAATTCCAGAATCGATGAACTAAAATTCCAGAATCTATGAACTAAAATTCCAGAATGAATGAACTAAGGGTCCGTTTGGAAAGCAGGAAAATGACTTGTGGAAAATGACTTCTGAAAAATGAGTCATTTTCCAAAGTCATTTTCCTTTCCGGTGTTTGGCTGCAAAATGGAAAACTGTATTTTGGTGTTTGGCTCATTTTCTGAAAATGATGTATAATTGTATAATTAAACATTTTATATAATTAATCATTTTATTTAAAATATATATTTATTTATAAAATCAAATAATATTATTTATTAAAAAAAATTTAAAAAAAAAAACAAAAACAAAACAAAGAAAAGACGCTTCCGCCGTTTTCTCGGCTTCCGGCCAGAAAGGCGGAAACCAGAGATTTCCGCGGCCGGAAACCAGAGAAAGCTCTCTGGTTTCCGCCGGAAGGAAACCAGAGAGTTCTCTGGTTTCCGCCGGAAGGAAACCAGAGAGTTCTCTGGTTTCCGCCGGAAGGAAACCAGAGAGAACCAGAGAGTTCTCTCTGGTTTCCGGTGGAAGGAAACCAGAGAAAAGATCTGGGGAAGGAGGAAGCTAATGAATGTTGTTGAAGGATGGTGTTGTTGAAGGAGAAGGCTGCTGCGTGTGTGTGTGTTTAGAAGATGGAAAATGACTTCCCCCCAGAAAATTGCCTTTCTTTTTCATTGACTTCTCCTCATTTTCCTTTGACCAGTCATTTTCCAATGTAGCCAAACACCAAAAACCCGGATGATTTTCAGAAGTCATTTTTCGGGTTTCCAAACACACCCTAAAAATCCATAATGAATGAACTAAATATCCATAATGAATGTACTAAATGTCCAGCATGAATGAAAAAAAATCAATTTCGATTCACGTCTAAATATCCATAATCAATGAACTAAAATTCCAGAATGAATGAACAACTAACATAATGCTGTTGAGAGAAATCGAAACTGATTTTTTTAAGTGGGATGCACGTTTTTAATAAAACGACGTCGCTTTTACATCCGCATGCACATCATAACGATCCGTATTTAATGGCAATTTATATCCTACACCACGGCGCGTGTTGCACTATGCGCCCAGATGCAAAACGACGTCGTTTTAATTTTTTTTTTTTTTTTTTTTTGAAATTTCCCGCCCCAATGAATGACAGTAGTTTTTTCTTTAAAAAAAAAAAAAAACCGCTGTTCAGGAATGTACATAATGTTATACTAGAATACACATAATGTTATACATGAATGTACATAATTATATAACAAAATATACATACTCTTTTTAAAAGATAATACACATAATCTAACATAATACATAATAAACTTTTAACATAATACACATCAACTCTTAACATAATACACACAAATTTTCTGATTCGGATGTACATAATTGTATAAAAAGAATGTACATAATTGTATAAAAAATACACATAACTGTATGAACCAATACACATAACGTTGTGAACAAATACACATAACGTTGTGAACAAATACACATAATCTCAGCAACTTCCTATCGCGCCTCGCCTCCCAATACTACCCCAAAACGACGTCGTTTTGAGAGGCGCGCGGCGCACAGTGCTATGTGCGCCGTGGTGTAGGATTGGTATTTAATTAAGGGTCATGTTTTCGGGCCTTTGAAGCCCAAAATGTAAAAGAATATGGAACAGATTGTTGGGTCGACAACATTTTACATGAAAAGTGGTATATTTGATTTAAGCAAAGCAAAAACTGTTTGGTCTGATTCATAACTTATGGGCCTAAATGAACTTTGCTTTTTTATTTGTACCTTTCTTTCCTTACCATATCAACCTTTGATTGGTGAGAAAGTTTGTAATTACTAATAAAAATACACTTTGGGTAAAGTTTGCTTTATAACTTTATTTTGCTAGCTGTCCCATGGTACAAGATAAAGGGAAATATGACCCATCAAATTTCAAAATTTACAAGATTGCAAAAAAGTTATTTATTTATTATTATTATTATTAATTTTCCTAAGTGGCAAATGAGATATAGATTTGTAATCCACACCCTTTCATGGTAATGAAGACCTTCAACAATAAAGTGATAAAGATTTTTGTGCACAAAATGTACATACAACGAATAGGAACTTGAAAATTGATAGGATAATTTGGAGTAAATACCCAAAATGGTCCCTTGACTATTGCTAAATTCACAAATTGGTCCTCGAGTTTTAATTTTAACTAATTAAGTCCTTAACTTTGTAATTTTGACACGATTTGGTCCTCCATCTATTTTACCGTTTGTTGATCGTGATTGACGATCTCCAGAAGAACCTGCAGCTCTCGTCGGAGCACGTGGAGGCCTCCAGGATGACGTTGCACTGGTTCGGAAACATGTCGTCTTCTTCGCTCTGGTACGAACTCAACTACATTGAATTCAAAGGGAGGATGAAGAAAGGCGGCCGGATTTGGTAGATTGCTTTCCGCAGTGGATTCAAATGTAACAATGGGGTCTGGAAATGCAACTAGAACCTTAAAAAACCGACGATAGACCATGAAATTACATATATATCCTCAAAAATCACAGTCAACAAACGGTCAATAGACAGAGGACCAAATTGTGTTAAAATTACAAAGTTAAGGACTTAATTGGTTGAAATTAAAAGTCGATGACCAATTTATGAATTTAGCTATAGTCGAGGGACCATTTTAGGTATTTACTCGGATAATTTGCGACATACTTTCTTCTAAGTAGTTCTTAGACAGTTGCTAAAAAAAAGTAATTCTTAGACGGGGATTATAATATTTAAAATTAGTTTGTTTTAAGTCAAAGAATTTTAACCTATAAAAAATCTAATAATAAAAAAGATGGTTATAAGAGCAACCACACCAGTGCATAATGGGAGAATAATGTCAGAAATTAGTGCCATGTGGAAGAGAGAGAAGGAAGAAAGAGAAAAATGGGATCCTCCTGCAAATGTGGGGAGATTTCAGAAATGTGAGACCCACCATAATTTTTAACCATGTGCATGGCTGTTACTTCTGCGCCCAGCTGACACGTGCTGTGCACGCGCCTCGGCGCGCCTGACAGTTAATAAAATAGTATTAATTTTATTTAATTTTTATTTTTCCTTTTTTCTTTCTCTTCCCATTTTCTCTATCCTAATCACTCTTACATTATCCCTAATTTTTCCCAACCATTGTGGATGCTCTAATGGTGAATGTGTGTAGAGTTAATAGTGAGAAAGTAATGGCAGTAGCAGAGTAGTAGTCCGTAGCATATTAGTGTTTGCAGTGACAGAAAGAAAAAAATCAGAAAAGGTCAGCCCACACGTGTGGTTTCAGTCCTCTCGTGTTCCGTGACGCTGACCTCATTTACTTTACTTTTCTCTTTTTGACTTCTACCACACTGCTTCCTTTTTTCCATTTCTCATGCACATAGACTTCAATTGAAAATAGAAAAATTATTTCTAGAAAAATATTTTTTGAAAAATGAGTTAGAAAATATTTTCATTTTTTGTGTTTAATTGTATTTTGGAAAATTTTAGTGTGTTTAGTTTATTTTCTATAAAAATGAGTAGAATTGTATGTTTAAATATTTTGGCGCAAAATGACTTTTCTAAATTTTAGAGAAAGTTATTTTCTGCCGAATAACTTCATTTTTTCCAGTCAACGAAAAATATTTTTCGTTAATTGAATTTTTCTATTGCATCCAAACATTGAAAACTCATAAAACATTTTTCTGAAGTTATTTTATGAATTTCCAAACGGATCCTTAATAAATTTCAAGTTTGATTATGTGAATATTGGGTTTTATTAATTGCAATTAACGACTTTTAAAATTGTTAATTTATTACCTTAATTATTCAATTTTGGTCACGGTCAAATTGCTAGTCAAATCTTACTATAAAATTTAAATAGATAAAATAATAAAAGTATTTTAATCATTTTACCTTTGTTTCTTTTGAAACCTTAAAATATGTGTCCCAAGTTACTTAGGGTAATTGCTTTCATTTATGAAAAGACCTAAATCACTACTTGAATGTGTACTCTAATTAATCACACATTTTAATTCTAATTAATAAAAAAATAGAAAAAAAAAAAGGTAAATAAACACCTAGTGCAGTATGATATAGTTATATGACTAATGTACTTTGTCAATAGTAATATTGTGGGCTTAACACTATCTTTATTGCTGAAATATTCTCACTTTTAAAAGTAAATTCTACCACTACATCATTAAATTTGCAGTTCATTCACTATTTATTTACATCTCTAAAATACTCTATCACTTTCAAATACAATGTTTCATTCACATCACATCACATTATAATATAAAAACAAAACAATATAAATAAATAAATAAATGAATATAAAAGGACAAAAGGCTGACTGACATTTATCATATTTGAAAGCTTTCAAGCCCATGTGGCTTTTAAAACATTTTTTAAAATTAAAAAAAAAAATGCCATTTCAACTTGTCAATGATAAAATTTCAAAGAGAAATTCAGCCTATTTGTAGCTCCATCAAGTTACATATAAATATTGCGTTAGTAGCTCAACTGATCATAAAAGTGAAACTTTTAGAATAATGACCAGAGATCGAGTCGCACCGGTCTAGCATCTGTGGTTCATGTTCAGTTGAGTCACCATGATTTACATCCTCCCAAATGCTCTGTCGGGCCAGGGTTGGGGTTTAGCCTTTTGGAATAATAAATATAGCGTTAGTAGGACAAATTATTGCGTGAAGCATAGTCCATACAATACTATATGGACGATAACAAAAAATATATTATTTGTGAACTAAATATCCATTATACAAAATAATGTACTTTTTAAAATACAATATGTATTTTAATATATTAAAAATACATTATTTATATACTGAATGTATAATAATTGATAATATGATCCACGTAACTATATAGACTGTGGTCTACCCATTAATAATTGGTGTTAGTAGTGGCATGGCTATATTTGAAAATAAGAATATGTATCAACTTTGAGCGTCAAAAAAGAAGGCCCACGCAAGACTTTAGTGAGATGTACTATTGAAATGAAAAATACTACGCAAACTATTTCTCATAGTTTTTTTTTTTTTAATCAATTTATCTATAAACCATCACTCTCTCTCTCTCTCTCTATATATATATATATATATATATATATATATATATATATAACATGATCGCAATTCGGTTTCGGTTCCAAAATGTCAATTCTTAGCTCCGAGAAATCATAAATTGAAACCGATGGTTCCGAGTTGAACAGATGATTCAAACCTTGTTTATTTTGTAAATATTATTTTTGTAACATTTTTTTTGAAACATAACTGGAATAGTTAGTACATTTGCAATTTCAGTTCGATTTCTACTATGTCCAGATCGATTCGAACCAAAAAAAGAAAAACATTAATGGTAAAATACAGATTTGAGTTTCTTGTCGAATGTGTCAAATTTGGAGGGTAAAGAAAAAAAGAAAAAAAACAAAACAAAACAAAAATTCACACTGGAGTATTTTTTTATAAAAAAAAATAAATAATAATAACAAAAACTCTTGTAATAAAAGGTAGCATCTACACTAGTGAATAATATAGTGAAATTAATACACAAATATGCAGCTCAACAGATGGGAAGTAAGAAGAATGCAAAAAATAATTCTCCTGCAAAGGGCGAGAGAATGGAAGAAAAAAAAAAAACAAACAAACAAACCAGCGCACGGACTGCGCGTATCGCGCAGGCTGACTTTATTGATTCCCTTTATTTTATTTTATTTTTTTATTTTAAATTCTGTTTTGTTTTCTTTATTTCACACTGGAGCATTTTTTTTTGCACTGTTTGGTTGATTGGGCATGCATTCCGCTGACGTGTGCATGTTGTGAAACATCCTTTTAATTTTTTTGCTTTGAATTGCTATGGAACATACAAATACTCCACAATGTGGAGAAGTTTTCTCCTCTAATTTTATAACCGAAGATACCCTTAAGAAATTTATTTTAAAGAGTAAAATTTGACAATCATGATTTGGCTTTCCCTTCCTTCAAAGTTAAAAGTCCCATATGAACTCCATTTTGTTAAGTGATTTGAGCTTCTTTGACTTGATCGAATTAGCATTATATTCTTGTTTTGTTGATTTCATTTATAATAATATTATTATTATAATTGTTAAACCAAGAGTTAATTAGTTTGTTAATTAAATTAAGTAGTGGGTGGTGTGTATGCAGTATGTGGCTTAGTGTATGTGGAGTACATGGAGCATACATTCCTAATTTTTAGCTTTATTATTATTTCTCCTTTACTATAAAAAGGCTGTGTATCAATCTTTTTCAAACATCAATCAAGTGAATTCAATTCTCCTTCTCTCTCTCTTCTCAAATATATATTATATATATATATTATAGATATATTATATTATATTTAATATATATTATATTAAATATATTATATTTAATATATCTAACATTTGGTATCAGAGCCAGTCAACCTTTCAACCCCGAGATATTTCCCGTAGTGAAATATGGCAACAAATTTCAATATTGTATGGTCGGGTCCCAAATTGGATGGGAAACTCGATTACAATTATTGGCAAATTATGATGTCCACACATTTGCAAGCTCAAAATCTTTGGAGCTTTGTTGATCCTGGTCTACCCGAAGGAGCTGATGCAGCCGCTATACGGCGAGATAAATTGGCCTTGGGTCAGATTCACCAAGGTGTTCATTATTCCATTTTTGGGCAATTAGCTCGTGCTCAAACAGCAAAACAAGCTTGGGACATCTTAAAGGTGTCACACAAAGGAGTCGATCGGGCACAGAAGTCTAAGTTGCAGTCGTTGAGAAGGTTGTACGATAATTGTGAGATGACCTCTACAGAAACAGTAGATGCGTATTTCACTCGTCTTATTGATATGGTGAATAAGATGAGGCTATATGGAGATACGATTGAAGATGGTGCAGTGGTTGAAAAAGTTCTTCGAACTATGCCGATGAAGTATGACCATGTGGTGGCTTCGATCACAGAGTCACACAAAACTGAGCTCTTATCAATTGCAGAGCTGAAAGGTATGGTAGAAAGTCATATTGACAGGATTGCGTCAAAATCGGAACCACTAGCAGAAGAAGCTTTGAAGAGTCAAGTCACCCTTAATGTGACTGGCACTAATCAAAGAGGTGGAGGATCTGGTAGAGGTCGTGGAAGAGGAAGAGGAGGTTCTGGTGGAAGAGGTCGTGGTAACTTCAACCAAGGAGGAGGACGTGGTAACTCCAACCAAGGAAGAGGTGGAGGTAATACCAAACAAGGTAAATTTCCATTTCATTGCTACAATTGTGGCAAGTATGGGCACAAGATTGCAGATTGTTGGTATAATGAGGACAACAATCGTGGAAATCAAGCAAACATTGCTGAAAATACTACTGAAAAGTCTGGTGAGAATTCTGAAACCTTACTTTTGGCCAGTGATAGTTTTTCTGCTGATAAGAACATATGGTTCTTGGATACTGGGTGTAGTAACCATATGTGTGGGAAGAAAGAATTGTTTTTCGAACTAGATGAATCAGTCCGGTCTGAAGTAACGTTTGGCAATAAGTCAAAGGTGCCAATTTTGGGAAAAGGTAAAATCTCTATTCAGTTGAAGGATGGTACTCAAAATTTTATATCCGATGTGTTCTATGTTCCTGAACTAGACCAAAATTTGTTGAGTATGGGTCAGTTGTCAGAAAAAGGATATAAGATACATATTGCTCAGGGGTGTTGTACCATTGAAGATGCTAAAGGATTTTTGATTGCAAAGGTAAATATGTCCCAAAATCGACTATTTCCTTTGAAAATTAAGCATACTCTCCTTGATTGCTTTAATTCTGAAGTTTGTGATGATAATTGGTTATGGCATATGCGGTTTGGGCATTTTCATTTCTCTGGGTTAAACTATCTTGCGAGAAAGGAACTTGTTTCTGATTTACCTGTTGTGAATGTCCCTGATCGTATATGTGAGATTTGTGTGATTGGGAAGAAACATAGAGATCCCTTTCCCATGGGCAAGTCAAGGAGAGCTACAAAACAGTTGGAGATCATTCACTCAGACCTATGTTCGTTGGAGGTTCCCTCACATGGAGGTTGTAAGTACTTTATTACTTTCATTGATGATTTCAATAGGAAAACATGTGTTTACTTTCTGAAGCAAAAGTCTGAAGCATGTGATATTTTCAAACAATTTAAGGCTTTTGTTGAAAAGCAAAGTGGTTATGAAGTTAAAATCTTGAGAACTGATAGAGGTACAGAATATATTGCTTGTGATAATTTTCTGAAGGAAAAGGGTATTCAGCACCAAATGACAGCCAGATACACTCCGCAACAAAACGGAGTGGCTGAGAGGAAGAATAGGTCTATCATGGATATGGTGAGGTGCATGTTGAAATCCAAGGATCTGCCTAAACCTTTTTGGGCAGAAGCTGTTGCTTGTGCTGTCTATGTGTTGAATAGGTGTCCAACTAAAAGTGTCCGTGATAAGACGCCCGAAGAAGCTTGGAGTGGGAGAAAACCCTCTATCAAATATCTCAAGGTTTTTGGATATTTGGCATATGCACATGTGCCAAATCCGTTGAGAAAGAAGTTGGATGATAAAGGTGAGAAGTGCATATTCATTGGTTATAGTGACGCTTCAAAGGCTTATAAACTCTACAATCCTGAAACTAAAAAGGTTGTTATAAGTCGTGATGTCACTTTTGATGAATATGGTGCCTGGGATTGGTTAGCTAAAGATGAAAGTTCAGTTGTTATTCCTGTTGTTGAAAATATTGTTGATGAGCAACCGATTCCAGATAATGTCCAGTCTCCTTCACAGCCAGAGTCGTCAGTTCGACGATCTCAGCGCGAGCGCCACTTACCAGCTCGCTTGCAAGATTATGTTTTGGGTCATGATAATGACTTGTCGGATGAAGAGATTATTCAATTTGCTCTTTTTGCAGATTGTGACCCTTTATTCGTTGAGGAGGCTGCTACAGAAATTCATTGGCTTAAGGCGATGGATGAGGAGATACGTGCCATTGAAAAGAATAGTACCTGGGAGTTAACAGATTTACCTCCTGGGAAGAAGCCAATTGGAGTAAAGTGGGTTTACAGAACGAAATACAAGTCAGTATATCCAACTTGAAGACGAAGACATTTCTTAAATTGAAGAAGGAAATTGGGATGACCAATATATCCAACTTGGTTTAAAGGAGGCAATGTTATAATAATATTATTATTATAATTGTTAAACCAAGAGTTAATTAGTTTGTTAATTAAATTAAGTAGTGGGTGGTGTGTATGCAGTATGTGGCTTAGTGTATGTGGAGTACATGGAGCATACATTCCTAATTTTTAGCTTTATTATTATTTCTCCTTTACTATAAAAAGGCTGTGTATCAATCTTTTTCAAACATCAATCAAGTGAATTCAATTCTCCTTCTCTCTCTCTCTTCTCAAATATATATTATAGATATATTATATTATATTTAATATATATTATATTAAATATATTATATTTAATATATCTAACAAATAATTAATTTATAATTTTATTCGATTGTTTTTTTTTTTAAAACAGTCTTATTTAAATCTTTAGATTTTATATCTACTATACTAATAAGAGCCCAAGAGAGTTAGGCCTATAATGGGTAGAAAAAATGACGGTCACAGATTTTAATCAAATGAATGGCTCAGATTGATTAAAATCTACTATACTAATAAGAGCCCAAGAGAGTTAGGCCTATAATGGGTAGAAAAAATGACGGTCACAGATTTTAATCAAATGAATGGCTCAGATTGATTAAAAGATTGATAAGATTTAAATTTTACACTAAAATTTCCTAAAATACCCACACACCGTTACTAATTCCGTTAAAATTTTAAGAATTGCCGTTAGTTCACCGTTAACTTACTCATTGATTTCAATAATAAAAAAAAAAGGTCTTAGGTTCGAACCTCATCCCAATCAAAGTTGGCATAATTAGTACTCTATTTTACTCTTATTAAATTATATAAATAATAATTTAGTAGCTACAACAAAAAATTATAGATATGCATTTCTTTAATTTAGACTTATGTGTCCACAATGCCTTTATTCAAAAAAAAATTATTCATTATCAATAAATTAAATAAGAGAAATAATTGTATTAGTTATATTGTCTTTATTTTTCTACAATATAAAAATTCTTTATATTCAAATTTATTAATTGATTATATTCGCTACATTGTCCTTACAATGTCTTAATTCAGTGAAAAAAAATTATTCATTATCAATAAATTAATTAAGAGAAATATTTTCATTAGTTATATTGTCTTTATTTTTCTCAAATGTAAAAATTTTTACATTCAAATTCATCAATTGATTATATTCACTACATTGTCTATTATCTTTTTTGTGCACTATTTTTCTAATTAAATATCAAAGTTATAATACAAAATAATGCTAAATATTTATTTACCAAGTATTTTATTAATACCATGAAAAAATTAAAAAATATATATATAATTAATAAAGCCAACCATATTAACTACTTGAGAGATTTTGTGACAAAGAGAGTATTCAAATCACACAACAAATTGAAGTGAGAACTACCTTGCAATGTCCTTGTTTGACAATCAGCAGTTAGCGGATTATATTAGCGGATTTGACCAACGAATTTATTTAATTATTAACATTGGGTAGAAAAAATGACCGCCAAATTATTAAATCAAATGAATGGTTCAAATTGTTCAGGTTTTAATTTTTTTTTTAAATTTTTCTAATTTATCCTTAATTATATGATTATCCATTTAACTTTTCCGTTAAATACCGTTAATTCACCGTTAGTCTAATTCTAATATTAACGTCTAATATAGAATTATAATTACACCATTAATCTAATTCTAATATTAAAGTCTTAACCACAAATCCTAATGTCGAAATCTCCTCAAACAATATTAGTATATATTTAATATTTTATGCCCTAATTTTTATTTGTTCTCCCTTATGTCCCGTATTTGGTTTCAACCATACCTATACAATTATTTTATTGACAATTATAATCAATATTGACTACGTTATCTTGCATTTGTAAACTTAGAATTACCTATTTAACCCGCACGGGCTTAGCTCAATGGTTTAGTGGGCAGTATTTGGGAGAAGAGACCAAGGTTTGAACCTCGGCGGCGGCAGTGCGGGAATTATGTCCAAAGTGGGCAATTCCTTGTTCGCACCGGCATTTGGTCCTGTTTGCTGAACCATTGAGTCACCGTGATTTACAACTTCCCACAATGCTCTGTCGGGTCAGAGTGTGGGGGGCCCTTGGGGTTGGGGACTCAACCTTTGGGAGAAGAATTACCTATTTAAATACGCAAATTTAATCTTCAATTATCTATGCATGAACAATTTCAATATAATCTTGCCTTAATATACTTTAAAGTACTTATTTTAAAAAAAAAACATTGGGCATTATCCCAATCGCGCAATGCGCGTAAAAAACTAGTGCTTTTATAAAGAGGACAAATATATATTAGTTGGGGATGAAAAAAGAATGATACAAGCTAGAAAGTGAAAGGAACGTTATTTATTTTGATTGGGATTTTTCATGACTTCAGCGTCAACTGCTCTTCTTGTCCAAGGAAAGGCAATAATATAATTTTTTTTTTGGATAAGAAAGAAACTCGGAACAATTTTTTAAAGATTTGTGTTGGATAAATTTCATATTTCGTTTTTATGTAACTCACGTTAAAAAAATTATTGTAAAGGACTCGATTAAGAGAGCGTGAATAAAAATTTAGTTGCATTTATAATTCTATAGTACAAAAAGTTTTCACATACACAATTAATTATTAATTGTAGGAGTCTGCATGAACAGCTCAATTGGTTATATGGATAAAGTTTAGAAACAATGATTTTGATCGAGTCTCACCAGCGATAGTGTCTGAGCAACCTTAAGTGAGGGTTCTTTGTGTGCAATAAAAATTCTTTGTGTGCAATAAATAAAAATCTAACTTTTTAGATGTTTTGTCGGACCAAAGCGTGAAAAATTTTTAAGATTGTGAATTCAACGTTTTGAGAATATTTATTCAGGATAGGAAAAATACAAATATTGTAAAACTATTTGCAACAAAGGTTGAGAGTTTGAGACGGCACCGGTCATTTTTTGGGATTTGTTAAGACAAATTTCTTTTAATTTGTCGTTACGATCTTCATCCAACGTTAACACGTGTTGTAGGAAAAATCAACATAATAATTATTGTTATCCTATTCTTAATCAAATCACCAAACCTCCCTAAAATTCAATCATTGAATTGTATGCCCCAACCACAGCATGTTGTAGGACTTGTCGCATTCTATTATGTGTTTATAAAAACTCTTCTTTAAAAAAAAAAAAAAAAAAAATTCTAGTTGGTCCCTTTTTTTTTTTTTTTTTTTTTTTTAGTAATAACATACATTTATATTCACTACTCTAAATTGTGTACTTGATAAATTTTACTTTTATGTAATAACATGTAAGTTCGACTAAGAATATTGGCAAGAATCGAACACCATATCTTTCGGGGTTAGTTGGTCCCTTATTTTGATTTGACATAAGATTTGTTTAGATCTCGTGGTCCAGTTATGATTTATGCTAAAAAACTCGTAGCCATTTCGTGTAGTAATATTGAAGTTTGGCCACCCTATGCGTTGTGGAGTAGTTATGTAGTGGTCCATTCTAATTCCAATAATTGAATTTTCACCACCAAATAATAATTCTTAGATTTGTTATCAATAACAATATATTTTGGTAAAAGACATGCATGTTTTTTTAGGAACACACTATAGGGAACCTTGGGATAGATGCAAGAACTCCTTTATGAGTCCCAATAATGCATTTGCCTAAGAGGTCATTAGGTATGTAATTTTACTTAGGATTTACTTTTTATGATTGTGTGTTTCAATTCTTCACATGAACAATGACAGATCATTTGGTTGGAAGGAAGAAATTAAGGGGAAAGGAAATTGCAATTCAGTGGGAAAAGAATAAGGTAGGAATAAAGTAAGAATTACAATTATTGTTTGGTGGGGAGGAATAATGGAAATGGGATAAGTGATATAAAGACTAAAATACACTTGCGTAATAATATTAATAATAACATTCAAGGACAAATATGTCATTTTCCCTTTTCATTGTATGGATGAATTCATTGAATTGCAATTCATAGGGGGGCATATGAATTGCAATTAAATGAATTGAGGGAATTGCAATTCCCTCCAACCAAACAATATAGTTTATCATTTCATTGAATTGCAATTCATGCCAACCAAACACTGCAAATTATGCTACGGTCTCGTGTCCATCATGTGCATGGTGGACACGCTGTACATTCATAATTTTTATACTGTAGATTCATAATTTCTATACTGTAGATTCATAATTTCTAAACTGTAGATTTATAAAATCAATACTGTAGATTCATAATCTATATACTGCACATTCATAATTTTCGTACTGTATGAATCTACATTATAAATTTTATGAATCTACAGTATAGAAATTATGAATCTACAGTACATAAATTATGAATGTGCAGTATAGAAATTATAAATCTACAATACATAAATTATGAATGTGCAGTATAGAAATTATGAATCTACAGTACAGAAATTATGAATGTGCAGTATAGAAATTATGAATCTACAATACAGAAATTATGAATGTGCAGTATAGAAATTATGAATCTATATTATAAATTTTATGAATCTACAGTATAGAAATTATGAATGTACAACGTGTCCACCATGCACATGGTAGACATGGGTCCATAGCATAACGCTCCACCAAACACCCTTGAAGATTTGGGTTTGGGCTAAACTCATTGTGGATACAAGTGTATAGTTTGGTTTTGAGTCTTGGAATTATATTAACTTAACTAATCTCTTTAGACCATCTCCAACTCAAAACACCAAATTTTACACCAAAAGGAATATTCCTAGCATATTCTTACACCAAATTTTTTCATCTCCAACCCATTTACACCAAATTTGATTCCTACACTAAAATAATTTATATTCTCATAAATTAAAAGTTTATATTTATACTTTTATTATTTTAATATAACATATAGTTGTAATTTAATGTAATTTGATAAATTAAACTTTAATTATGTTTTATGTAATTTTATTTTTAATTAAATTATATTCAATATTAGTCTTGTTTTAATTGTCTTGATGAGATCTTTCAAATGATATAAAATAATATACAATTTATATTTAAATATTTAACAAAATATGTAAATATATAAAAACCAAAAAAGATACGAAAGGGATTAAAAAAAAAAAAAGAAAGAGAGATAAAAGGCAAAACATGGACATAATAGGAAGAAAAAATTAATCCTAAAAATAGCGTGGATGATTAGTGCCGCGTCTTATTCATCAACACCAAATTATTTGGTGTTTTACTGTTCCGTTGGAATGCTTGTTTTGCTGCCGTCTCGTTGGAGATGGCCTTATAGGCCGAAGCAAGTTTGTAGGGTTCATAATATAATTCGTCAAAATTGGAAACCAGAATTAAAAAACAAAAGTAAAAAATGGTTTTTGTACGCACTTCAAAGCAAAATAGAAACGGGAAAAGATGCCACTAGGAGTTAGGAAACGAATAACGTGACCCATACTCACTCACTCACTCATAAATCTTACGAAAAAAGATTGTCAAATTGCACTCAACTCAGATCCAATTGTTATACCATGGAGCAGAGTTGATCTTGCTACATGTAGTTAATAATTTATGTGCATGTAAATAAATTAAAAGTACATAATATGTTAATTAGATACATAACATGGTAATTAGGTACACATAATATGTTAATTACAGACATATAATATGTTGATGAGGGTGTCTATAGTTATCATGTGCTTTCAATTTATTTATAAACACATAAAGTGTTAACTGCATGTACAAAATATATCACCTACATACACATAATCTGAAGTTATTTTGTACCAATGTCTACAATGCAAGGTAAATCCTTGTCCATTGTATAATTTGTCACTCAGATAACAACCTCACCAAATCCCACGGTGTATTTCATGGGCCCTAAAAGGGGTGGTCCATGTTGAAGTGAATATAATATGATTCTTGTATCAAAATGTCATCCTAATTTAATTATTGTCAACACACTCTCGATCAAATATGTCGTACATGATTTTCTTATTGCGATTTATATAATAATGATTAAAAAAAAAATCATCAGCCATGTATGCAATCATGCATGTGCTATAATCCCTGTCTCAAAACAACCAATCCAATGTTTAATCTCATTATTATATTAAGTATACTAAGATGACTTTTGTTGGATGGATGATGGCAAGGTTCTCCCATACAAGAAACACCCACACCCAAATCTACATATGCTTTTCAAAAGAGACTTCACATAATCAAATCAATGTTATCATGGGATTTAACAATGTTTTGTGTGTGTTAAGAGTACAATTTAATAATGTTGTGTAAAGCTAAGGTAGGGCATGCAGCATAATCAAAATTGCTTGATTCTCACATGAAAAATGCTTTTCCCAATGTTGAGATCTGTTGTCTACTCCCAAAAGGTGCATTCATTTTTTAGATGATGACTCAAATGTCCATTTTGGGGACCATGTGAATGAACATGGTGTGATCATCTTGAGCTTTTGCAATGGCATTTTTATAATTAAAAGGTAAAAGATGT
This sequence comes from Ipomoea nil, assembly GCF_001879475.1. Taxonomy (NCBI): domain Eukaryota; kingdom Viridiplantae; phylum Streptophyta; class Magnoliopsida; order Solanales; family Convolvulaceae; genus Ipomoea; species Ipomoea nil. The sequence continues at coordinate 4,462,494 of NW_017618464.1, read as the reverse complement.
TGGTTTGGTTTCTAATTATAGTCAAGCTTGTTAATATTAATATCAATAATAGTATAATACTATCTTTATATTTTCATATATTTCATTTTAAGACAAAATATTGAAAAGTTAATTTATATGTGTGGTTTGAATGACAATGTATATATCATGTTCATTCTTGATCTATTCAATTCATGCTTACAAATCTTCGAGAGAGGCTATCGGAAAGTTTAATCCTGATCATTTTTTATTGATGTTGTGGGAGTGACGCCCACAATTTTGTAGTCTTTTATATTATATTCCCCACTTGATTTTGGATTTGTTTTGAGTTTAAGGCCATGATGTATGACACTCTTTTTATGTTAATTAATTGAAAAATGTCTCGAAATGAGTAGTCGAGTAGGTGGATATGTTTATACTTAAAGGGCACGAGGTTAATTATGTCAACATTATCTCGATCGAACCCGTCACATAGGGTTATTATAGTGCAAATTAACTACTCAATTACAAATGAACGAGATTTACTCTTTATACATTATTAGTTAGTGGTTGCGGTTTCTCTAATAGTCCAAAATAAATAAATTGAATAATAATAATTATTATTAACGTTGGAGATTGTCAATTACTCTTTGTCATGATGAGATTAATTGATTCACCATCCTTTTTGTTAATTTCCATTAATATTTGTCTATTATTGACGATTGACGATTCTATCAACAATGAGTCACCATTTTTTATAGGTGGGCCCCACAAATTCTATTCTATAAATAGTATAAAATAAATTTTATTTTATTTTTAAAATAAACGCAAATCATATTACATTTACGACAAACGTAGTAATAAACCTATTAAATATGTTTTTCTACAGTGTATTGTCATATTTATGTTTTACATTTATTAAAAAAAAAATCAAAACACTAATTTTTTTTTTTAAATTTATCATTTGTACACACACACACACACACACACACACACACACACACATATATATATATATATATATATATATATATATATATATATATAATTTTATTTTTTCAATTCTATATGCTTTCAGTCAATAATAATAATCTTTAAATCTATCAACCCACTGTCCCACTTGTATACTTGCATGACAGCAACCCAACTTCTACCCAACTCCATTATAATTATCCTTTCCTTTTTTTTTTTTTTTTTTTTTTTTTTTTTTTTTTTTTACATTACCATTCACAAATTAAAAATAATACGGAGTAACAATCTAATTTAACTGTTAGTTTCTGCCATCATCCAAATAATAATAATAATAATAATAATAATAATAATAATAATAGAACTATATCTATATATTCCACTTTGAGATCATATCTTTTTTTAGACATTTTTTTTTTACACTATTACTCAATATTTATATACGTATATGAATTTAAAACTTTCCTTAAAAGAGCACAAAACCAAATATATAAGGAAATAAAAGAAAACATTACCAATCAATTGAATCGTGTTGTAGTGCACTTTACGCAATAAATACAAAATATTTTCCATATTTAACATAAAAAATATTATATTTTCAAGGTGAAAAGTTATGAGAATACTAGAACAGTGGATTATAAAAATTTTTAAGGAAAAAAAAAAAAGGAAATGTGGTGAGACCACAGAAATTCGATTTTCTTCCAGTCTAGATTTCTTCTAGATACCCACTCGTGTGCTCTCACTCCCCACCCCCACCCATCAAAACCCATCACCTCTCTCTCTCTTACATATAACTGTCAAAGCTTCAACTTCTTTTTACATAACCATGGAGTCATTGAATCTTCTTCTCTCTTTCTCTCTCTGTCTTCTCGCCGCCGTTTCCCTCCTCTTCCTCCGCTCCTCCTCCGCCGCCGCGCGCCGCAAGCGGGCCCTCCCGCCGGGGACCTTCGGGCTGCCGTTCCTCGGCGAGACGCTGCAGCTCATCTCCGCCTACAAGACGGAGAACCCCGAGCCCTTCGTCGACGATCGCGTCGGCAAATACGGCGCCGTCTTCACCACCCACATCTTCGGCGAGCCCACCGTGTTCTCCGCCGACCCGGAGCTGAACCGCTTCGTCCTCCAGAACGAAGGCCGCCTCTTCGAGTCCAGCTACCCCGCCTCCATATCCAACCTTCTCGGCCGCTATTCCCTCGTGCTTATGAGCGGAACCCTCCACAAAAGAATGCACTCCCTAACCATGAGCTTCGTCAACTCTTCCACCATGAAAGACTACCTTTTGCTCGACATTGACCGCCTCGTCCGCCTCAATATGGACTCCTGGACCGCCCGGATCCTCCTCATGGAAGAAACCAAGAAGGTAATTCCATTAATCTCTATATACAATCGCTAATTTTCTCCACTCTCATATATATTATATGCATATATTATATACTTCCACCATTTATCAATTATAAACCTCAGTTTACAGCCATCTTGTCCTTATTCTAGTTTGGTGGTGTACTTTAATTTCACTATTTCATACTATGTTCTAGTCCGAAAAAATGCAATCTTTTTTACTGTATCATCTATCTTGTGTATGAGAGAGGTCCAAGGTCTATTAGGTTTACTTTCTTGATTTGAGCTGGTCAACTATTATCAACTTACCAGTTTTGCTTTTTGGGATATTCTTTTGCCGACTAAGATCACAAGTCAGGATTTATCGGCTCAAGAAAATATTACAATTTTCTATTAGATATATCATGTATATATAGTTAAATATTGAACCGGGCATATAAAATAGGACCCGGAGAATTATTATTTAATTTGGAAGTAGGACACTGGGGGGTACAGTGGGGAATTGTCAAACAGGAGATAGAGACACAAAGCAGGTCATCATAGTATGTCGACAGACCAACCTACTTACATGTGTTCATAAGAGGCCAAACTTGAAATGCTAATGACATGTTTGCCTAACTAAAGTTATTGACTATATAGTTACGGTAAATAATAAGATAATAGTTGTGTTTTTTTTTTACAGTGGATAAGCTGGTAAAATATTGCCAGCTGCATATAATGTGTGGGTAATTGATTTCATGGATCTTAGGACTAATGATTAGAGAGTAAAGATGGATGAGTCTTATATCACTTTCATATGCATATTAGTGGGTCTCATAAGTTTGGTTGTGTTAGGAGTTGGGACCAACAACATGAGGCCATGCACATATACACATCTATTTGTTTAATTTGTATTTTTCGAAATCGCTTTTTCTTTTCCAAGTTGTCAAGCTCGAGATCTCCTTTACTCGTTAAGTGTTTTGATGTATGCCTAAACTTGGTGATTATGATTAATTAGGATTTGAGTGTAAAAAGCACATGTGATTGCCTGTGATGTTATGATTCTCTTTGCCTTGTAAAGTTAGAAGGTTCTAAAGGTGTGAGGATCATGATGGTTTCTTGTGCTTTTCACTTTTTATTTTTAACCGGTTTGGGTAAGGGTCTTTTTCATTGTGGTTATAATTTGGGAGATTAACGAAAGAGTGTTTAAGATGTGCAGATCACGTTTCAGCTAATGGTGAAACAGTTGATGAGTTTCGATCCGTGTGAGTGGACCGAGAATTTGATGAAAGAGTATATGCTTGTTATTGACGGGTTTTTCACCCTTCCTTCACCTCTCCTCTCCACCACTTACCGAAGGGCAATACAGGTACAGTCTTGTCCCCGACAACCTTAACTATGATGAAGTTTTACGTTATGGTTGTGTTAAATGTGTAACTGTGTAAGTGAATTTAGTTATAATGAACAGTCTTTGTATTGTATCTCTGTTTGTCTACATGCTCATCTGGTCAGGTTAAATGAATATGTTGTACTATCAAAAAGAATGTGAAGTTGCATTCATGATGAACCCAAATGCTAGTGTAGGCTTTTGGTGGACAAACATATATTTTGTGTCGAACCTTTTTTCTGTTTTGCTTTTTAAAATTATCATATAATGATGACACCAATAGATTCAATTTTCCCTCGATTTATGATATTGGGAATATTTTTAGGCTAGGGGAAAGGTTGCGGAGGCCTTGAATAAAGTGGTGACGGAGAGGAGAAAGGAGAGGGAGTGCGGGGTCGAGAAAAAGAATGACATGTTAGAAGCGTTATTGGAAGGAGATGGCGGTGCCACAGGAGGCGATGGTGGCGGTGGTGGCTTCTCCGATGAGGAAATCGTGGATTTCATCCTAGCGTTGTTGGTGGCCGGGTACGAGACAACCTCGACCATCATGACTCTTGCGGTCAAGTTCCTCACTGAGACGCCTCTCGCTTTGGCTCAGCTCAAGGTGTGTGTGCATAATCTCTTTTCACTTCGTTTTACTTGATCCTTAGTTTCTTTTCTTAATTTTGATGATGCCAATAATGTTTTTTCCTTGGTGGACCAAACTTGACAACTACCATACGCCATGTAGGTCTTGTTTCTTCCTTGTATGAACCGTCTTGTCTAAATTCTCGACCAAGCAAATTAATTTCTTTTAGGATTACAAAGAATGAATAAAGAAAACCCGGGGGGCGAGTGATGAAGAGTGTTCATAAGCTACACGATCTCTATATTCTATTATTTGGAAAGCAGTTCTCGTATATTGCTGGTTTTTGGATACATGCCTACTTTTTGAATAGCAGCTTGGCATTCACAGGCTGGCAACCTTTTGAATTCTTGTCCAGTTTATTAGACAAAGTACTTGTTGCATCTTTTTCTTTTCTTTTTTCCTTGTATTCTAAACCTTTTTTGACGGGATTTTGCTAACACACATAACTATCTTAATGTTAAAGAGTCTCACATTGAAAATATAAGAGAGAACATATAGGTTTATAACCATGTGTTAGACTAGGCTGACTAGCTAATTGATTGTATTCAATCTTTTAGGGTCCGTTTGGAAGGGAGAAAATTGAGTCATTTTCCAGAAAACATTTTCCTTTCCAGTGTTCGGTTGCATTTTGGAAGACTTGGTGTGTAAACATTTTGGCGGAAAATGACTTCCCCCAAATTTTGGCGGAAGTCATTTTGTGCCAAAATGGCTTCATTTTCCCAGTCAACGGAAAATGTTTTCGTTGGCTGGATTTTTCTATTGCATCCAAACACTGAAAATTCAGAAAACATTTTCCAGAAGTCATTTTCCGGGACCCTTAGTGTGATTTGGCCCATGTGCATTATAGGCACCTCAATCTTGAGGGTTTGAAGAAGGAAGAAGAAAAGGACAGCTCATTTCTGTGCAATCTGATGCTGAAATGGTCAAAAGTTGGGGAAAAGAGTGTAAAGTTTTTTTTGAAAGAGAAGCATTTGAACTGGCAGTCAAAACAAGGGTTCATGGGCGTCAAATTCCCTACTAGGCTACAAAGTCTGCACCTTTAAAGATGTTTTTGCCAGAAAGTTTTTCATCATAGGGGTAGATGGAAGAAGTTGTCACTTTTCCCCTTTACCCTTTACATTTGAAGGGCATTCTTGAGATTGTCTAACTAAAACACCTTTTGCAATGGAGATGCTTAGGGTATCTTAGTACTGAACAGCTGACTCTTTGGCTTTTTTGTTGAGGAATTGAACAATGTTGCCTAGGTTTCTGAGCTAAAAATTTGGAGGAATCTTTTCTTTGCAATCAGGCCCTCTGCATTTTCAACTACTTTCAAATCAGAGAAACTCCAACCAAGTTGGTCAGACTGTTGGCTTGATAACCACAAGGTTTCAAGTTCGACTCTTAGTAGGAGCAGACGAACAGTCTATTGACCTTCTTGGTTTGAGCCGGTCAGCTATAGACAATTTAGGCTGGTTTTTTCCTTGTGATCCTTTGTTGACTAAGGTCATAAGACGGGTTTACTTGGTGCACATTCTCGGGTAGTGACTTTGAGTTTCTCTCGTTACCAAAATATTCTGAAGACTATTGAAATTACTTCATCTATCTAGTGCAGTACAATGGTGAAACATGCCTAATTTTCCATGCTGCTCTAGATTTCATTGAACACGATTTTCTTGTTCATGTGTTGGCAGAAAGAACACGATGAAATCAGGTTAAGGAAAGGCGAAATTCGGATGCTGGAATGGGATGACTACAAGTCCATGCCTTTTACTCAATGTGTGAGTGGAACTATAGAAGCTAAACTTCATCTTGCTTGCTGGGAATCTCTAATCTAACGGGCGAATTATGCAATCATGTTGTTTTCAGGTTATAAACGAGACACTTCGAGTTGCAAACATAATTGGTGGAGTATTTAGGCGAGCCACAACAGATGTTAATGTAAAAGGTGAGATTTCACGAACAAGTGACCAATGCAACTTTGAGCCTCATTTTGCCTCGCTAAATGCAACTGGTTTTACTTGATCCTTGCAGGCTACACCATCCCGAAAGGATTCAGAATTTTCGCTTCGTTTCGAGGAGTGCATCTCGACCAGGAATACTTCACAGATGCCCGAACCTTCGATCCCTGGAGGTGGCAGGTACGCTCTACTTTCCACACCCCGCTATTCCCAAACTCTAGTCTCGTCTCCAACACATTATATATATACACGTTTCAGAGTAATCCCGGACCGACAAGTTCAATGACTGCATTCATGCCATTCGGTGGAGGGCCAAGGCGTTGTCCAGGCTACGAGCTTGCCCGAGTAGAGCTCTCTGTCTTCCTCCACCACCTAATCACGCGTTTCAGGTAAAACGCTCTTTAGCTTTCATTTTTTTTTGGTGTAAACCACGAGGTGGTCCGGGTCTTTCTCTGTCCGTTTAACGGTCCAGATTCACCCGACTAATCCTCGTTCGGGAGTGGCCCGGGGGAACTCTTTAACTTTCATGCATAGCACTTTAAGTATATAACTTTCGTGTGTTATGTGAAATGCTGCAAATTTGATTGAACAGTTGGGTGCCCGCTGAAGAGGACAAGTTGGTTTTCTTCCCAACAACGCGAATGCTAAAACGGTATCCAATTATAGTTCAAAACCGAAGCTTGTCTATGAACACAGAATGATCCGAGAGGCGTTTAAGGAGGAGAGAAACATGATCAGTAAGTGTAGGAAGCAGAGTTAGTCTACAAATGGTACTAAGGCTGAACTATCTTATATGAGGATGAAGCTTAGAAAATATATATACATTTAAATATAGATCAAATTATTTGTAGTATACAACTTATTAATCTTAGAACATATATATATACACCCTATATTCATTTTGGCCTTTCAGGTACTAAGGATGTTTCCTATTTTCATATGAACTCGAGCTAAAATAATATGATCACACATTTGAGGCCACACTTCCATTTTTAAACTAAGTTTTATGGAGGGGGTTAAGATCCTGGGAGCAACTTTCATATATGACACATCATTTTCTCTGCACTAATTGATGTTTGGTATGCCCCAAACCAACCCCCCCCCCCCCCCTCCCCTACCAAAGGGTGGTATGTATTATTACTATAAATGTGGTAAGTGTGATCTGTAAACATTGTATGGATATATTTGATATGGAGGGCCAGAATCTTTTCTTTGCTGAATAAGAATGATCTGTAAATCTGTGATGGCAACTGTTTTGTCCAGTGTTTTATTACTATTTTAATGTATAAAGGTTGCTGATTGCCTCTTGGAACACTTTAGAATGGTCGGTTGGTTGTGCATATATTTTGGTGGCAAATTATACCATCGATCATATTTTACCTTGCATTGTAGGGACTGGTCCAAAAATAACTTTCAGATTCAGTATCTACACATTCTGTACAATTGATAGTTTCTGTATCTGTAGCTATTATATTATGTGTCGGCAATTATCAAGTCAAATATCAGATATTGTATCTATAGTTGACACATTCTATACCTGCAGTTGATAGTTTTTGTACCTGTAGTTATCATATTATGTGTCAGTAATTATCAAGTTATTTGTTAACATGTACAGAAACTGTTAATGGTAAATACAGAATATGTTAACTGAACGTACATAATTTTTGTATTAAGGTTCACAATGTAATATAAATCTTGGTCTGTGGTATAACAATTGATATTTTGGTACGTCAATGTGGAACTAGCAAAAAGACATTCGAAATTGAAATTAAGTGACTAATATAAGACGGTTTTAATTTATCATTAAAATTCTGGTATGAATTTTAAAACTCTGTTATACTTGCAGCCATTAATTATACACAAAATTTGTACTGTTCTTGGTTTTTTAGAATTGAAAAGAAAATAATAATTGAAGTGCATAAACTAGTCTCTTCACAATCATAATTAAATACCCATTATATATTACTTTATTATAAAAACAACAAAAATCTGTACATGTTAGGTAGGCTATGAATCATTGTTGCATCCTCCTATACTTCTGCTCTCACATATACTATAAAAAAAAAAATTCTCAGACCAATCAGGATGAGGTTCTCCTTTGGATAAACCTACAAAAAAACAGAACAGCATCCAAACACAAGAACAGGTTAGGTAAGTGGTTCCAAATGTAAATGAAACAATGATTAAAGGGGTAAAATAATGTGCTGGCAACACTTAAGATTTTGTATTCTAATGTTGCACTGATCAAATGTTTTTGGTTAGGTTTGATAATATAGTTAGCTTATTAGTTAATGTTGGCTTATCTTACCACTATTAGTTGTTTGACTTGGTTAAACAACTAATATGAATGTTTAATTAATTAGCTTTCTGTAACAGTTTATTGCTCCAAAATGTTAAAATTCAAAAAGTTGCTCAAGTAGCTTTTTCTATAAGCTTTTTACGAAAGTCATTTTGCATGTAAATCAGCTATCAATTAACAACTAATTTACCAAACATTTTTCGACAATCAGCTAATGCTATCAATTAGTCAAACTCAGTAACTCAATCAGCTAACAACTATTTACCAAATACCCCTTTTATGTTTTGATCAAAGAAGAAGATTCTGAGAAGATATTTACCTAAAACCTGGCTGTGAGAGAACTGGCTGGCCAGAGAAAAGAGTACAAACAAAAAAATGGATATGTTATGTATGTACTATTGTTCTTCAATTACTTCACTCTTTCTTCTTGGATCTTCTTTGGGTACCTAGAAAATCCCTTTTTGCATGCTGTTACCTGCATTCATATCATTTAAAATCTTGCATTAATCAGATGCCACTACTCAAAGGTGCGTTATGAGCAAAACTACCCTAATCAGTAAAGGACAATAAGAGATAAAATAGTTTAGCCCATAGTCAGTAAAGGACCATAAAGAGGTAAATCAACTCACCTTGTCCAACCATTCTGGTCGACAAATGATCATAAAGAGATAAATCAATTTAGATTGTCTATAATAGATTGACTCAAATCAATGTGATTACCGACCAATTTGATTGTAATTGATCCAAATCCTTTGTTTACTTCTACTAAGATTTTAAATTTGAGTTTAGAGGCCTAACTGAATATTTCGGTTAAGAAATTAGGATGTTATTGACAAGTTAATGTATTGGTTATTGCTGGCCAAGTGGCCATATATCTAGAAGAGTATTTCGGACCATTCAATTCATCAAGTCATTCTTATACAACTATAGACCAAGTCATAATTTTAGGTGTAGACTGTAGACCAAACTTTTCCTTCGGTCCATATTCATTTCCCACCAATATTTGTACTCATTTCCCACCAATATATTAAATAAATTACATTATATATAATGAGATTTTTTATGTACCGATAATATTTAATACAATCATGTACAAAGTATATTATATTACTATACAGATATGATATAACTGATTATCATATTTAGTCGAATATTTAAACAATTTAAATTATTTTATCTATTTTAATTTCTTTAGCCCGTTAAATTATAAGATGGGTTTCACCCAGAATGCGACGTTACATAAAATGTGAATTTACCTAGTAATTTTCAAAATTTTGTATGCTTAGCTAGAAAGAAAGAGAAGCCAGATAGATGATGAATTGACTTACAGCTTCGATATCGATCTTGTAAACAAGAAGCTTTCTTCTCTCTCTGCAACTGATCCTATACGCCACCACGATGTGCGCAATCGCCATAGCCACCGAGCACGCAAACATCGCCATCTCAGCCGCGGCGGCGGCGGCCCGGACATGATGACCTCCATTAACGCCGTCGTATCTCGACCTCGAACTGTTCCCGAAAACGTACGACGCCTTCAGCGACACGAAAACTAACGACGTTACCGAACACACGGTCGCGATTCCCAGGTACGGCCCCCTCGATAGACTTGGGCCGTCGCACGAACTGTACACACCTAAAACACACATAAATTGAAGTTAATAGCGACGAACGGAAAAGTGATGTTTTGATGTCGGAGAATTGGGAGTTACATAGAATGATGGCGGAGCGGACGATGGATACGAGGGGGATGTCGACGAGGGAGTAGCGGAAGTCGTAGGTGGTGAGAATAGAAGACAGAGACGCCGCCGGGGACCAGGACGCCGAGAGCAGCGCCGACGGGAGAACGGCGTCGGCGATTCCGACGAGAATCGGCGCGGAGAAGACCAGGAGAGAGATTAGCATGGTGATCAAGAAGAAGAGAGTCTTGATCCACCTCAACGCCCTGTTCCTCTTCTCCTCTTTCAAGAAACTCATCGTCTTCCCGGCCTGCTCTTCTTGAATTTCCGGCGAGAAATGAAAACTGATTGAATGCTTAGACCGTTGGGGGGGTTTTTGGAGGGCTACTTGGAAAGCCGGTCAAGAAGACGAATTGAAACTTCTCCTCTTCTGGGCCCTTTATAGTGTACACGTTTTCGTGCGTTCATCACTAACGCCATTACCTAATCAACTTCTCATCTATTTAATTTCCAGAGTATTATTTATTTATTTATTTATTTATTTATTCTGACACATGATCTTCTCTCCAGCTTTACACATAAGAAACAGCCATAATTTAGTTATATTATTAACATATGATATGATTATGATAATACTTGTTAATTACGGTTGGTCGATGTTAATTACGAAGTATATATTATGTGAGATTAGGAGTTTCTTTAAATAAAATAAAATAAAAAAAGTAAAATTAGGAAGTACTAACCGATCATTGAGTAGATAATATTTGAAAGGAGAGATTAAATTTTGAACCTCAACAATCATAGTGCGAGGATTATGTACATAGTGAACAGATCTATTGTGCGCACTGACATTTGACCATGTTTGTTGAACCATCATTATATTGTGAATCGTATCCCCACTACCAATTGAATAATTAACATACAGGTTCATTTTATTATATTATCAATTTTTTAGGGTAATATATATTCATTTTGAGGTTCATTTTTAATATGTTGTTAAAAAAATAAAATTTTAATATTGTAAAAATAAATATTGATCAGTGATTTACATTATAATGTCAACTATAGGTTTAAGTATAATTTGCGGTACTGAAGCTACCTTGAACTTCCAAGATAATTACAGCGCATTTGACTTCAGCCTTCCTATAAGTCTATAACTAAAAAACAGAAGGTTTACTTTGATAGAAAATGACTTGCACTTTAATTTTTGTTCAATTATTTTTAGGTGTGTATTAATATATTATATATTCCATGAATTTTCAAGTGAGAGTAGTCAACATTAAGTAATGAAAATTTAATTCAAATTTAATTTTTCTTCCTTAGCTTGATTAGATTCCTACATTATGACTATCTTCATCTCAGACTCAACATTCTTTCGTCTCAAATTTAGGTCGAAAAGATCAAAAAACAGCTTAATAAAGGTTGTTTAACTTGTCTTTGCCAATCTCCGATCCGTCTTGCATGTCACTCTTTTTCTTTTTCTTTTGTTTATAAAAAACTTTTAAAATATATTTCCAATTTTTTTTTGAAAGGTATATATTTTAAAATTTATAGTCAACAAAATTAATATTATATCTATCAAATGCCAAATGAGTGTCAACTCTTAAAAAATATACAGGAAACAAACATAGCATTAATTTATAGTCAAACTCAACTTTTACCTGCTATATATTAGCTACATAATGAGCCAACCACAAATTTTTATCTAACTTTTTTTTTTTTGAGAATTTTTTTATCTACTTTTTAGAGTCTGAATAAAATTTAAGAAACTTAATTGTACTAAACGTGAATTATATTGGTTAGCCGGCGGCCGGTCCACGAGAGTAACATTGAAAGAGCTTTACGGTGGAGCAAAGATGAATCCGAATTGGACATTCCATTTTAGTACACAGTACCCTCTGCTACAAACAGAACAAATTAGACTTAATATTTTTGCCTATAGATTTATAGGTGTCAGTCTCCTTTTTGTAATTTTTTTTCAAAATATTTTCGTTTGATCCTAATATTATTGTGGCATGACCATTTTTTATCATCCGTCAACAAAATCGTTTAAATGACGTTAAATACAAAAGACATTTTGGCCTATTCAATTAAGTGTTAAGTCATTTTTCTTTATTGGTCCCAGATTTATGTGTCATTCAATTTCACTTTTAGTCTTTTTTTTTTTTTTTTTTCAAAACATTCATTTTGATCTTAGCATCATTGTGACATGACCGTTTTTTGTCCTTAATCAACAAATATGTTTAAATGACATTTAAAATGACGTTATTAACCATTCAAAATTCTCGTTTTTTTTTTTCTTCTTCTTGTTAATAAAATTATGAGCAATGCTACAAATTCTCTTATATTCCCTTGATAAAATTATGAACAAGTAAACTAACATCTATAAATCTATGATCGAAAATGAAATTAACTCCAACAAATTAAAAGAGAACAGTGTGTCTCGGTTTTGGTATGATGAAATGTCTTAGCAGCCTCCACTCTCAAACTATGCTTCCCATTTTGACTATGGCGGCCTGGCCGCCTGGGCATACATGTGAAACTTCATTAAAATAATTATTTTTATTTTTTAGTTTGAATATGGTTAACTCAATAAAATAGTTGAACATGACCAAACGAAAGAAACTGATGAGGCCCGCCCATGCCCCATTATATTGTTAAGAGTAATCAACGGTTATAATGAACATAATACATATAATCAACACTTAATATTTATACAACTCATAAGGTAGCTCCAAAAGAGCTTCTTAGTGGGGATGATCTTAGATTCTCAGGAATAATTCAGGTTCAACGTTTTTTTAAGTGACAAAAAAGACCCGAAATATCTAGTGATTACACCAAAAAAAGAAAAAAAAAAACAGGATACCCACGACTATAGTGGCACTTTTAGGTTTTCTTCACGAGTTTCAAACTTTGTAATCTCGGTCCACGGGTATTTTTTTGCAAAAATAGTCATTCTGGTCCATTTTTCGTCAATTTATCACTGGAGTAAGAACCATTTCCAGCAAAAGCGAGCCGAAAAATTGACAGAAATGGGCCGGAATGACCATTTTTATAAAAAAAAAAAAAACAATAGTCGTGGACCAAGATTGCAAAGTTTAAAACTTGTGGAGAAAACCAGAAAGTGCCACTATAATCGTGGGACTAAAAGTGCGAAAAACACTCATTTAAAAATTTACAAACACACACGTTTTCTCCCATATTTCATTTTGTTTGCATTTTTTAAAAAAATTTATTGTTTCTCATTTAATTTGTTTTCTTTGCGAGTGATTAGAAAAACTCACAGTTACTATCCAAAAATGTAGGTGCATTATATAAATCTCATTAATGTGTAATAATTCATAAACTATATAATATAAGTAACCTGTAATAAAAAATTTTGTACAATAAATTTAATTAATAAAATATTAATAATAATTAAACTCGTCAATCAAGTTACCAGAGGAAGAGGCACTATACTTTTGATTAATGCATTAAAATAGTGTGAAAAAGACATTGTGGGGTAAATTGGTTGACATGAACAGTCTGGTTTAGCCCTACTCTCTAAGCCATCACAATATAAAATTTGTTTAATTATCTCAACCTCACAACTTGTTCAGACATCAAGTATATACATGTACGGTGGAAATCTTTTATTGCTTTGAGGTTAAAACTCGATCAATCGTACTGCTATATTATCATACTTGCACTTCATTATTATTTTTTTTAATCCCTCCAATTTCAACGAACTTTTGAATTATAATATTATATTATACGGAGTAATAAGAACATTAATTTTATTTAAAATAAAGAGATAAATTGGGTCCCACCATGCCAACATAGATGGATCATATTGCAAGCTTGCAATACAATTGGTTTTAAATAAATAAAAATTATCTGTCATGCAAGATTGAATGCCACACCTCTTAGTGTTCAAGAGTCCGGATAATCTTAAAGTTTTTGTCAAAGAGTTAATGTATTCCAAGTAATAATAATAATTTTTTTTTTTTTTTGTCTAGGTTAGCAAGGAAGTTGTTTGTGGTTAAATCTTTATTCAGTTACACTTGTACTCTATTACATTGTAATATCTATTCAAACTTTCTCAACCTAATGAAACACATAGAGTCAACAACGCCTCCACTGAGGCTCGATGTTACTACATGTCATCTGAGCACAAGGTGCTTGTCATTGACCTTCTTAATTAGTTTGAACCAGTCAGCTATATTGAGCAACCTAAACTAATTTACCTCTTTGTTATTTTTTGTCGGCTAGAATCAAAAGATAGGATTTACTTAGCACACTCTCAAATAGTGGTTACGAGTTTCTTTCTCCATAAAAAAAAATATTTATTAAATCTTCAGATCAGTTGTCCCACCCAAAAGAGGCACCTATAATTTAGCGAAGGAATTAGCCACTGTGTCCGACGGTGGGAATCCTGTGTACACCAAAAAAATAAAATTGATCATATCGAAATCAAGTAATTGTAGGCTAAAGCATGTCCCAATTATACAAATGCCCTCTTTGGTAAAATAGTTAGCCTATAGGCCAATTTGACAATTTTAGCTTATTTGATCACTATTATTTGTTTGACTTGTTTAAAAATTAATATAAGTATTTTGTTAATTAGTTTTGTGTACTCCAAAATGCTAAAATTTAAAAAGCTACTCAAAGCAAATTTTTCAATTAACTTTTTGAAAAAAGAAATTATACCAAACAGCCATCAACTTATAGCTAATTTACCAAACACCTTCTTACAATCAACTAAGGCTCTGTTTGACAAATCTAGCTGAAAAACTATAAGCTAGGAGCTGATAGCTGAAAAGGAGCTAAAAGCTGAAAAACTATAAACTCGGAGCTGAAATCTGAATAGCTGTTAAGCTAGCTGTTATTATTGAAAGTGTTTGGTAAAATTAGCTTTTTGATAAGCTGATAAATGTAAAAAGACTAAAAAGGATATTTTCATAAAATTTAAATTAGTTTGTTTACATATTAAAATTTAACATTTTGAAATAAAACTATTAGCATAATCATGATCTAGCATCTCATGATGAAGTAGCAATATTGTTGCAATAATAATAATAATAATAATAATAATAATAATAATAATAATAATAATAATAATAATAATAATAATAATAATAATAATAATATTTGCGGTGAAAGTTGCGGATAAAGAAGAAGGGAAAATGATTTTAATTGGGAAGGGTAAATTAAGTCATTTCTTTAAAATAATAAGGATAAAGATGGAAAAAAGTTAGGAAGCTAGGAGCTTATTTTGAAATGCTACCTAAGGTAGCGTTCCAAAATAAGCTCTTATTTTAAGCTATGAGTTTATTTTGAAAACATTACCAAACAGAGCTTATAGCTTATTAGTAGCTTAAAATAAGCTATAAGCTCCTAAATAAGCTCTGCCAAACAGAGCCTAATATTATCAACTAGTTATACTCTCTAATTTATCAAATCAACTAACAACTAACATCCATTTATCAAACGGGACAAAGTAATGCACCAATTCAAGAACTAAGTGAGATTAGGCGAAGAAGTAGTTGTACGGTGGAGATTGGACCAATGAAATGGTGTCAAAAGATATGATCCTTAATTTATGTTTAATTCCTTGTTAATTACTTTGTTGACTTTGGGGCGTACGCTGATTATACACGGAGTCGTTTATGAGAGACACGACAGCAGTGTGGCCCCCACTCTTTGTACAATATGGTATCTTCTACCATAGGGAACGCCTACGGCCAGACGTTTAAAGGCCTGCAGAGTGCAGATCCGACCGGCCGGTTAGTTAGTTATAGTTAGTTATTGTTGTGTCAACTGTCAATTTCTCAGAGGTGTCCAATTCACTGGGTAACTGCTTAAACTATGAATCTAACACTTGGAACCAATATTGGCGTGCATGTTTGGCAATTTGTGTACGTACGTTTTAAAAAATCAAGCTCAACGATTTATGATAATTGATAAGCGAATTGTTAATTTAATTCAAATGTATTCACTATTGTTTTGATGCACGAATGAGTTAAAAGTGATGCAATTCAGACTCAATAAACTTGACCAATTTTCAACTCAAAAGTTTTTATCTTCACCATACGTTGGGCTAGCATAATAGCATGTTTGTAAAGTTAAATGATGATGGCTAATGACTTTGTAGTCTAGTGGCATGAAGTGACTCTCCCAAACAGAAAGTTATGAGTTTAAGTCCAACTCTTTGTACTTCAATAGATTATTGTTAGAGATCGACAATCTCGGAACTCCATAATTGTAATGTTATGTGATCTTCTTTTGGGCCTTGATTGTGGACGGTTGGAGCTATGCTGATCTGTGGCCCAATCATAACATAATGAACATGGTAGAGTAATGTTTTATTGATGTGGGCTTAGCTACTTTTGCATTTTGACATTGATTTATATTTGGGGATTTTGTTTCCTTTCCTTACCAACTAAACTGTCTATGCGGGTGCCTTATCCTATTATTGATTTAAGGACTCATCTACTAGTAATGGCTGAATGACTCGTTGAGTCTCGACCCAAATGATATGATTGCAACCAACCTACTGAATCGGTTCAATGAAACGCGTTGACACGGGCAGCTCAGTTGCTATCTAGGTGATAGATTATAGACAAGGACGTAAGATGGAGACTTGACAATTACAGTGTGCAGGAGTTACACTATACCCAATGTGGTGGACTCCTTATGCGCATTAGGCCACGGTCCTCCCACCTAAGAGGTCATTGATTTATTCCTTCACCTTCTTGTCAGGCCTGAACGTGAGAGCACTTGGGGTTAGAGATTTTGCCGTTTTGTGGCCCAATTGTGGGCAACAACTCGGATAGTTATTATTGTCTTTATGGTCTTAAATGCAGGGATAGATTAGTGGGTGCTGTGCATGAATCATATAATCAGGTCAAAATTCTAGATGGAGTCAGCTGAATTATTGGGCGCCTACAAATCCTACAATATCTTTACCACCTTCTTCTCCACCTGGTCAAACAATGCAGATACTCTCACATATCTGCAACCTGTTATTGCTTATCCCTCAAGAACAGCTTACATCTTCTCTGTAAATGGAGAGGCTAATTCTGCTATTCTTCTGCCTGTTAGTTCAAGCCATTGTTTCCTCCTCTGAGAATCAGCTGTGCCACAATGACCAAACCTCTGCTCTGCTGCAAATCAAGAACGCATTAACCATCGACGAATCTGTTTCTCTGGAGTGCGATTTGAGTGGCGAACATCCTTATCCCAAGACCATTTCATGGAATAGCAGCACAGATTGCTGCAAATGGGATGGGGTTACCTGTGATGAGCTAACAGGTGAAGTCATCGGGCTTGATCTTAGCTGCAGCCACCTCACCGGGACGATTGATTCCAACAGCACCCTCTTTCAGCTTTCTCATCTTCAAAGCCTTAATCTTGCCCACAATGATTTCTCCCTCTCTCAGATTCCATATAAGTTTGGCCTGTTTCCCAGTTTGAGGCATCTCAACCTCTCAAACACGGGCTTTTCGGGTGGAATTCCCTCTGAAATCTCTCGTTTGTCTAAGTTAATTTCGCTTGATTTGTCGGGAAACTTTGAAGGGCTTAAGTTAGAGCCTCATTCCTTTAAACACCTCCTCCAGAACTTAACTCAGTTAAGAGAACTGGATCTGTCTGGCATTGAAATCTCTTCTGTCCTGCCAAGAAACTTATCTTCATCGTTGAGAATTCTGAGTCTTGTAAGCACTGGGTTGTATGGGAAATTCCCAGATTCTGTTTTTGATCTGCCAAATCTTGAGAGGCTTATATTAAATAGCAACTTTGATCTTCAAGGCCATTTACCAAAGACAGTGTGGAAAAGCAGCATTTCCCTTAAGGAATTGGATCTTTCTTCAACCAGTTTTTCTGGAGAATTGCAGGGTTCAGTTGGATATATTAAGTCCCTGACTTATTTGGATCTCTCATCCTGCAAATTCTCTGGTGCCATTCCCGAGTCTCTGGGAAACCTTACACGAATCGAGAACTTAATCCTATTCTCAAACAACTTCACTGGAAGGGTGCCATTATCTCTAGTGAGCCTTGAGCAACTCATCAGGTTTGATCTTTCAGCCAACAATCTCACCGGGGAAATCCCGGATTTCTTTGGCAAGTTCAGAAAGCTCAAGGATTTATCACTCGCAGATAATTCGTTCACGGGAAGGTTCCCAGTCTCGGTTACTAATTTGACACAACTCGAGTCTTTAGACCTTTCGAACACCTCGATTAGTGGCCCAATTCCCCCCATTGTTAGTGGTTTCCCAGCACTGGTTTTGCTCTTTCTTGGAGAAAACCTGCTTACAGGTGAAATCCCTTCATGGGTATTTCGCCTTCCTTCCTTGAAATACTTAGACATGAAATCAAACAACCTTAGTGGTCGAATTGAGAGGTTTAGTTCTGAGGAGATGGTGCATATTGATCTGAGTGACAACAAGCTTCGGGGAAGTATTCCAAGTTCACTCTCGAAACTCGTGAACTTGACAGCTCTCTATCTTTCATCAAACAATTTCAGTGGTACTTTAGATGTTGGAACATTCTCAAACCTCAGACAACTTAGGCATCTTGGTCTGTCTTATAACAGCATATCACTGTCTGCAGCCCACAAAGAGATTGCCTTGCCTGATTCCATTGGGAATCTGTGGCTTTCGTCGTGTGATATAAGGGAATTGGACTTCTTGCGTGAAGCGAAACACCTAGGACAATTAGACCTTTCCGGGAACAAGATTCGTGGACAGATTCCAGATTGGGCATTGTCAAACTGGGGAAGTTCTGTGTATTATCTGAATCTTTCTTTCAACTCCTTGACTGGTATCAACAACCTTAATCGTTTTGAGAATCTGGTTTATGTCGATCTTCGGTTCAACTTGCTTCGGGGATCATTGCCAGTTCCATCGTCCACTACACAAATCTTTTTTGCCTCGAACAACAATCTCACAGGAGAGATACCTGTATTAGTATGCAACCTGAGCTCCCTAGTGGTTCTTGATTTGTCCAACAACAGCTTGACAGGAATGATCCCGAAATGTCTGTCGAGTGTCAGCAGAAGTTTATCTGTCCTGGATTTGCACGGGAATCGTTTCCACGGGACCATCCCTGGAAATTTTGGCACGGGGAACCGCCTCAGGACCCTGAACTTGTATGGAAATCAGCTCGAAGGAACTGTCCCGAGATCCCTAGCTAAGTGCAGGCTGCTTGAAGTTCTTGATCTCGGAAACAACAACTTAAATGGCACATTCCCAAATTGGCTTGGAAGCCTTCCAGGGCTAAAGGTGCTTAGCCTGAGATCAAACAGGCTAAATGGTCCTATAAACATAAACACCTCTCAGACAAAACCTGCATTTCCTGAACTGAGAATCTTTGACTTGTCTCACAATGGTTTCACAGGCACTTTGCCCCTGGAATTGTTCAGGAACTTCAAAGCCATGATGGAAACATACAACACCGACCCGAGCCTAAAGTACATCGGAGAAACATTCTACAAAGATTCTGTCACTGTAATGATCAAAGGTCAGGATGTTAAGCTCCTGAAGGTTCTGTCCATCTTCACAGCTATTGATCTCTCCAGCAACGAATTCGAAGCCATTATTCCTGTTTCCATTGGAAGCCTAACTTCGCTGCGGGGATTAAACCTTTCACACAACAACCTTGCAGGCCATATCCCAGGCTCACTCGGGACTATACTCGACCTCGAATCACTCGACCTTTCATCAAACCATTTAGATGGGGAGATCCCAGGAGAGCTTGTAGGCCTGACATTTCTTTCTGTACTTAACCTGTCCCAGAATCATCTTGAGGGGAGAATTCCTCAAGGGAACCAGTTTAATACCTTCCAGAATGATTCATACTTTGGGAATGATGGATTGTGTGGAGTGCCATTGTTAAGAAGATGTAAAGATGATGCAGAAAAACCCCCTCCAGGTGAGGATGAGGATGGGGAAGATGATGATGATGATTCAGACTTTATGCATGGATTTGGGTGGAGATCAGTGATGATTGGTTATGGGGTTGGGATTGTTCCAGGATTAGTAATGGGGCCTCTCATTTTCTTCCCAACAGGGATACCAAAATGGCTTCAGCAAAAATTATTGTTTAGAAAGCATTAACTGAACAATTATTATTGTGTGGATCATATTTTGTATACTGTAAAATAATGTACATTCAATATTAAAAATGTACATTGTATTTGGGGATGTACATTATTTGTGTACTGAGTGTACATTATATTATATAATGTATATTCAGTATAAAAATAATATACATTTAGTATATTAAAAATGTACTTTTTGTTATGGTCTACACAATACTGTGTGGACCAATAATTTGCCCTAAAGATGCGGATAATATATAAATTTTGTTTTTATAGAAAATAAATAAATAAATAGGTTTTATTGATTAGTGTCACATAATCCAGGAAGTTGGAATACCTAATAAGGCATGAAGAAAGCAACATGTTCATACATAACGACCTCAGTTACATTAATTTAAGCATCTTAATTACTAAGCATAACAAACATTAAACCCAACCCCACATATGTTGTTTAATTAGTTAATTACCTAACTAATAATCAAAAGGAGTGTTCACAGTGGATGTCCAAATCTGAAACCTCATCAGCTAAGCTAACTAGCTTTTATAGATACGATTCCTCCACTGTTGTGCGTGTCATGTGTTAATGCTTTTAACACGTATTTCTTCGCATCTAATACTTTAGAATTTAGATTATGGTCACGTTTTTTTTTTTTTTTTTTTTTTTTAATATTATATTTTTTGTTTTTTTCTACCAAGCTAATATTCCAATCGCACTGTTTTCCTTTTATGGGAGATTTTTTTAAAAGTATATATATTTCTAAAGTGTAAGAGAAAGAGAGATTACCTCATTTTAAGGTGGAAGGTAGTGGGGAACTTTTGGAAAATATATGTTTTAAAATTGAATTTATTTCTAAAGTGTAAGAGAAAGAGAGATTACCTCATTTTAAGGTGGAAGGTAGTGGGGAACTTTCGGAAAATATATGTTTTAAAATTGAATTTAATGATATAGTGATGAGAAATTGTCAAAAACATGTCATCAATTCTCAAATCAACTTAGTTAAGGTTGTCATCAATAATTTGTACTTTGATTTATAGAAAATTAACAACTTCTATCTAAATGTGCGTTTTAGGTGAAGTATGCATTGTGATCATAACTAACAAATGATCAAATCAACCTAGATTGCACACTTAATATGATATAATGTGTAATACTAAAAAAATGAGTGGTACCAAGAATTTTGTGGTCCATTGGTATCCGGTTGCTCTCCTATGTGGGGGTCTAGGGTTTGAGTCTCATTGTAGGTTTAGATTGTGTATGTGAACACATGATTAAACTTCGGTGGTAGGGACGACATGGATTCTTTAGGCTAAAAAATTATGTGTATTTAAAAAACATATTACATGTAGGTGAAATCATTTTATCCAATTTTTGCATAATTTGCGTGTGTTGACTTGAAGGTGGGTCCCGACAATGGATCAGTTATCAGTCGTGCATTGTGGTGGTAGAATTGCCGTTTCTTTTACGTGTATTTGTATTAAATTATTATTATATTATTATTATTATTATTATTATTATTATTATGTAGAGTTGAAAAATGAATTACATGCTTGAACGTTGTAAAAATATATATACATTACGTGCGGTTGGACTTTCGCAATTCAAACTCACCGATGATGTCAACAAAACATGTATAAAAAAAAAAAAACCGAAATTTAAATTATATAAAAATTACTCCGTATTAAAAAGAGGAAAATAAAAAGTGGCGGGAACGAATCAGACCAAACAGACGAATCAGTGCCGGACTCGTGTTTGTTTACAAGGAAGTTTATATATATGTATAAATATATATTCTTAATTTCTGCTAAACACCATCGTCCACACTTTCCTTAATTTTCGACTCTCTCTCTCTCACTCTCCCCCGTTTCCAAAGTCTTCCCATTTTCCATGTTTTTTTTTTTTTTTGGTTTCTCCCTTTCTCTCTCTATATCTCTAGAACAGGATCAACCTAATTCTCCGATTCCCAAAAAACAGGATTATAATCACGTATAGAGGCAGAAAGGAGGAGTTTTTTTTTTTTTTTTTTTTTTTTTTGATCGTTATTTGGGAATGGGGAGCTATAATTATTACAAAATGTTGGGTTTTTTCAACCGGAAATTCAAGATTAGCGAGAGGGAGCCTCCGCCGGACGTGAGGGATGCGTTTTCTCAGTACGCCGTGAATGGACCCCACATGAACGCCGAGCAGCTGGCCCGGTTTCTGGTGGAGTACCAGGGGGAGGAGGGCCGCACCGCCGACGATGCGGCGGAGATCATCCAAAAAATTCACCACCGCCGCCAGCATTTGGCTAAGCACAACCACCTCTATCTTGATCTCGACGGCTTCTTTGAATACCTCTTCCAGGATGACCTCAATGGACCTCTCAATACTCAGGTTCCTTTTTTTTTTTGCTAAAATTTATTTCTCCTCCTATCATTTTTCTTCCAAAACTGGCCCTGGATTCTGCATATACATACAATGTTCCATTGTGCATTCATAATTTTTAGTATTTTAAGGTTGTTTTTATTTGATCCTGGGACTCAAAGCAAATTTGTTGTCAAAATTTCCATTTTTAGGCAATTCAAGAATATTTCTCCTAGCGCCCTCATTGGTAGCTCAGTTGTTCTTCGGCAATAGATTGTGGACAAGGACGAAAGATTGAGCCTGCATTCTAGGAGTTTCACTCTCTTGTAGAGGGTGGCTTCTTGTGGGTTCCGTTGCATTGGTCTTCCCACCTAATAGGTTGCTGAGTTAGCATGATTTGTCCTTTCACAATCTTGTTAGGTTGGGGTGTGCGGCCCTTGGGGCGAGGGATTTTGCCTTGTGGGCAAGAATATTATTACTAGACTCCTAATCTTGGTTGGTTTACCTTCTTACAGTCTTTTTGTCAGCTAAGGTCAACCATAGGCCATAGTGCACTAGACTTTTCCGTAAATGAAAGAATATTACTCAGTAATTTAGTTATATGAGAAATGAAATTCCTCCTATATAAGGTAAATTCCTCATAATTTAGTTGTGATTGTCTGCTTGAAGTGATTAAGAGAAATGGACATTGGTGAGAATGTGGCCGTAGGATGATCCAGATAGGACAAGCTGATTGCAGACAAATTGAATCAGCCTGTATTTCCTGAGCTATATTTAGGATTATGGTATTCTAAAGATAGGATCTTTGTGATATATTCTATGATATGTCTATATGTATTTAGTGAGATTTTCATTTTCTGATCATTTTGTCAAAAAATTGTTGTAATGAAAATAATTTGGTTGTTACTAGCAGTTGCAGTCGAGATTATAGCTGACGAGGGGTTATGTGGTTCCAGGTATCGAATGATATGAGTGCCCCGTTGCAGCATTACTTCATATATACCGGTCACAACTCGTATCTAACGGGGAATCAACTTAGCAGCCGGTGCAGTGAAAAACCGATTATCAGAGCTCTTGAAAGAGGTGTGAGGGGGATAGAATTGGATTTATGGCCAAATTCGGCAAAAGATAACATTCATGTTCTTCATGGAAGGTATGCTGTTCTTTTTCTTTCCATTATTGTATGCAATCTTATGTGTTTGGATAAAGAAACTAAAAGCTTAACCAGATTGAGGTTGATCAATCTGCATTGGTAATGTTGGATGTTTTTTCAGGACCCTAACGACCCCGGTGACATTATACAAATGCTTGGAATCGATTAAAAATCATGCTTTTGTGAAATCTCCTTATCCGGTTATAATTACTTTGGAAGATCATTTGACGCCTGAGCTTCACTCTAAAGCTGCAGAGGTTAGATTTTACGATGAACAGCTAAGAACGAGTAGTATAGTATAGTATAGTAGTGAATGAGATTATAATTGCGTGGTTTTATAGATGCTTACTGAAGTGTTGGGGGAAATGCTTTACTACCCGGAGTCTGGATGCTTGGAAGAATTGCCTTCGCCTGAAGAGTTAAAGCACCGTATTCTTCTTTCAACTAAAGCGCCCAAAGAATACCTTGAGTCGAGGCAGCAGAACGAGAAAGAAGCCCCCGCCTCTCCATCGGGGAAAGAGTCGTCAGAAGATGAGTCTTCGGTGAAAGAGACAACAGAAAATGAAGGCGAGAGGGTAATTTGTGTTGAGCATATAACCATTAATGTGCAATCCAACTATCAGCTTAGGTTTTTAGTTGAGATGGAGCACATGTTTCAATTGAAGTTAAAGATTATGCCTGCCTTCTTTCTGTATGGTTAGCATGTGTATTTTCAATTCACCTGTCTTTTATTGGGCGTGTTAGATCAATTCTGGTCCCGGTGAGGAATGTAGCGAGGCCTCCACAAGCCAACCGGGGGGAACTGAGTGTCCCGAGGCTGAGAAAACCAATGCTGAACAACGGGATTGTGTCGAGGCTGAGAAAACCAACGTTTCTGAGGCCGAGAAAACCAGTGTTGAACAACTGGATCGTGTTGAGGCCGAGAAAACCAATGCTTCTGAGACCGAGAAGACCAATGCTGAACAACTGGATCGTGTTGAGACCGAGAAAACCAATGCTGAACAACTTGGTCGTGTTGAGGCCGAGAAAACCAATGCTGAACAACTTGATCGTGTTGAGGCCGAGAAAACCAACGCTTCTGAGGCCGAGAAAACCAATGCTTCTGAGACCGAGAAAACCAATGCTGAACAACAGGATCGTGTTGAGGCTGAGAAAACCAATGCTGAACAACTAGACCGTGTTAAGGCCGAGAAAACCAATGCTGAACAACTAGATCGTGTTAAGGCCGAGAAAACCAATGCTGAACAACTAGATCGTGTTAAGGCCGAGAAAACCAATGCTTCTGAGGCCGAGAAAACCAATGCTGAACAACAGGATCGTGTTGAGGACGAGAAAACCAATGCTGAACAACAGGATAGTGTTAAGGCCGAGAAAACCAATGCTTATGAGGCCGAGAAAACCAATGCTGAACAACAGGATAGTGTTAAGGCCGAGAAAACCAATGCTTATGAGGCCGAGAAAACCAATGCTGAACAACTGGATCGTGGTGAGGCCGAGAAAACCAATGCTTCTGAGGCCGAGAAGACCAATGCTGAACAACAGGATCGTGTTGAGGCCGAGAAAACCGATGCTTCTGAGGCCGAGAAAACCAATGCTGAACAACAGGATCGTGTTGAGGCTGAGAAAACCGATGCTGAACAACATGATCGTGGTGAGGCTGAGAAGAAAACCGATGCTGAACAGCAGGATCGTGGTGAGGCTGAGAAAACCGATGCTGAAACACAGGATTCTGAGAGGGTAAAACTATCTATCCCTTTATGTTCTTGTGCTTTTTCATGCTTCATGTATACATACTTCTTTTGGTTATCAGGCCAAGAATGATCCGGGTGATGAAGGCGGTGATGCTTCCACTCAAAGTGCTTTACGGTCAGGAGGAACCGAGTACAAGCGTTTGATCGCAATTCGTGCTGGAAAAGCAAAGCAAGGCGTGAGGCAAGCCTTAACAACAGCACAAGAAAAAGTAAAGCGTCTTAGCTTGAACGAGGGAGATCTTGAAAAGGCAGCAGCCTCATTTGGAACTGACGTTATCAGGTACTTAAAGACTAACTTTTTAACCTGTTTTTTCACCCTCCCTTTTCGGTTTTCACACTTTCCTTCGTTTACAGGTTTACACAAAAGAGTATTCTGAGGGTGTTCCCTAAGGGAACCCGGGTCACATCATCAAACTTTAAGCCTATGCTTGGATGGATGCACGGAGCTCAAATGGTCGCCTTCAATATGCAGGTTAGTGTGGGTGGATATCACCCCGGTTATCAAGTTGTGTTCGTTCTCAATTGTTTGGCAAATTTGCATTGTAGGGATACGGGAAATCACTATGGTTGATGCACGGGATGTTTAGAGCAAACGGGGGTTGTGGGTATGTGAAAAAACCTCAGTTTCTCATCGAAAGAGGACCAGAAGACGAGGTTTTTGATCCTAAAGTAGCAGTAGTACCATTGAAGTTTACATTAAAGGCAAGAACATTATAGTATCCTGCAGACATTCTTAAATTAATCCATCTGTCTTGTCTTCTAAACAAAGTAAGTTTAACTTTGTTGTAATGTTGTTTAGGTGACCGTTTACTTGGGCGATGGATGGCGTCTAGATTTCAGCCACACCCACTTCGATGCATTTTCACCACCCGATTTCTACACCAAGGTTAGAGAATCAACTAACTTAACTGATATCTGTATCTCCATTTAGACCCTGGAATCTGGACAAACAAAACTATTGTCTGATTGATCTGAAAAATGGCAGCTTTTCATCGTTGGGGCGCCTGCAGACTGTGCCAAGAGGAAGACAAGAATCATCGAGGACGACTGGGGACCCATCTGGGGAGAAGAGTTTGAGTTCCCCTTGACAGTCCCGGAGATGGCTCTGCTTAGGATTGAGGTACGAGAATATGACATGTCTGAGAAAGATGATTTCGGAGGCCAGACATGCCTGCCTGTCTCGGAATTGAGACCCGGGATTCGCTCAGTTCCTCTGCACGACAAAAAAGGCGAGAAACTCAAATCCGTAAGGCTGCTCATGCGGTTTCAGTTCATATGATCTGTTGAAACGACAGTCGCCCTTCTCCACGAGACTCCCACAAACCTGCAGTTTTTTGTATAGCATTTTGATCTGATGATCTAAGAGAGAGCTTCAGCCTTGAATGTGGGATGACTGCTTTCTTAGCTGAGCTAAACAACTTCAGAACTCTACTAACACAACCATGAATGTATCATTTCATTAAACTGTCAAAGGATTGAGTAATGAATATATTAGTTTGAATTAAGAATTTTATAAGGTTGTCTACTTGTATGACTTGTTTAGCCCTACCAACATTTCGGTTAGTTCTTGGGTTGTAGATTGTGAATAAAGACACATGATTGAGCCCCGACAGTTACAGTGTGGGAGTTATATTTAATGTGGTGGACTTCTTGCACTGATCCTCCCACCTAATGAGTTACTGTAATTTACTCATCTATTATCTTTACTCAATAAAGGTAAAATCTTTCACTCCGGAGGCTCTCACACTTCAGCTCGATGGATTTATGGAGGTAGTAAATTATGGCGACTTAGCGACCTATTAGGTAGGAGAACCAGCTTCCGGTGCCCATCAGCTGCTAGGACTCTGTCCCTTAATAATCAACTGAGCTACCCATTTGTACACCACTCTATTATCATGTCGAGTCGGGATGTGGGGCTCAAAATTAATGTTTGTTCAAAGTTGAGGGGCAAATCTGCAAATTAATTCCACGATGGATTTGCATCTGCCGCGCGTTTGGTTAACAGTTTACAATAATAGTGAGATCGATCTCCAGAGATTCAGCTTTTTCATTGCCTGAGATTCTTGAAATGAGCTCCGCCGCCGCTCATAATTCGCCGTCCTCCGACTCCGATTCCGACGGCGGGACCAACTCCTCCGACCGCCACTCCGACCTCTCGTCCACCATATTCAAATCCTACATCGACCTCACCGGAGGGGGGCATCAGTATCAGCATGATCTCATCAAGATCCAATCTTTCCTCACTTCCTCCCGCTCCGGCGCCCTCTCGTGCCTCATCTGCCTCGAGCGCATTCGGGCGGTGGACCCCACCTGGTCCTGCTCCTCCCGCTGTTTCGCCGTGTTTCATCTCCTCTGTATCCAGTCATGGGGCGTCCAAGCCTCCAACCTCGCCGCCGCGCGAGCGGCGTCGCGCGCCGCCACCACCAACGACAATTCCCTCCTCTGGCACTGCCCCAAGTGCCGGATCGAATACCCCAAGTACCAAATCCCGAAAACCTACTACTGCTTTTGCGGGAAACTCGAAAACCCGCCCCATGATCCCTGGGTTTTACCTCATTCCTGCGGTGAAATTTGCGGCAGGCCGTTGAAATACAATTGCGGGCACCATTGTTTATTACTGTGTCATCCGGGTCCATGCCCTTCTTGCCCTAAATTGGTGAAAGCCAAGTGCTTTTGTGGTGCTGTGGAGGATATGAAGCGCTGTGGTTTCAAGAACTTTTCTTGTAACGGCGTTTGCAAGAAGCTGTTGGCTTGTAAGACTCATAGGTGTAATGAAACTTGCCATGATGGTGAGTGCTCCCCATGTGATGCTAAAGCAGTTTATAAGTGCCAATGTGGGAAGGTGAAGATGGAAAGGCAGTGTTTTGAGAGGGATTTTAGGTGCGATAATCCGTGTGATAAGTTATTGGGGTGTGGTAGGCATAAGTGTGAGAGAGGTTGCCATGAGGGCGAGTGTGGAAAGTGCCCTCTCCAGGGGAAGAGGACGTGTCCTTGTGGGAAGAGAGTTTATGAAGGGATGTCTTGTGATGTTGCTGCACCAGTGTGTGGTGCAACATGTGATAAAATGCTGAGCTGTGGATTTCATAGGTGCCCCGAGAGGTGCCATCGAGGGCCATGTATTGAGACTTGTAGGATTGTTGTTACAAAGGCATGTAGGTGTGGGAGCTTGAGGAAACAGGTAAGTTTAACAACTTCTTGATGAAATTTTATGAACTTTTGTTAATTGTTAGTCAATTTTTCAAAGTAGTTCGAAATTGGAAATGGTAAACTGAACTTGGAATAGGTTCCTTGTTATCAAGATTTGACATGTGAAAGGAAGTGTTTGAAAGTTCGGGACTGTGAACGTCATGCCTGTAAGCGCCGCTGCTGTGATGGTGACTGCCCGCCTTGTTCTGAGGTGTGATTTGCAGTTTTAGTTATACTTGGTATCTTTTTTTTCCCAATTCTATGCGGTTGCACTCATCTTTTGGATGGTTAGATGTGTGATAGGAAGCTACGGTGTAGGAACCACAAGTGCCCTGCTCCATGTCATAGGTACTTCTCTTTTTCTTTTCCTTTGTCCCGTTTGCAACTAAACAAACAGAAAAAGAACTTTCTTGTTTGTTTCCAAATGAAATATAACATATTATCTTCTAGATAACCATGTAGCCAAGCCCAACTAAATTCGCCCTAAGGCTTACTTGTGTTGAGGCAGAAATCAGAAGTTAGAATTTTCCATTCTATCCTCCCAACCAGATGTGATTGCAGCAAGCAATTGTTCTTATACTATCAATTAGGGATACCCCTTAGGATTAGTCACCTTTTCAAATAAAAGCTACTAGGCAGCTGATCATAAACGGAAGTATAAACGTAGCCCTTCCTATTGATCAACATATCATTAGTGGGTGACTTTTATAGTTTTAAGAAAGTTGAATTCGGAGGTGAAGTGATTAATCATCCAATGAGGAAAACTTAACTTCTGTTTTTCCTATAGATGACAGATAGTAAGAGGTTGGGTATCGATAATCCAAACTGTTAGTGGTTTGAAGGCCCTTTTCATTTCACCTAATTCCATCCAATGAAATTGCGTTGCCACATTTGTTGGAGAAGCTACTGTTATTGAATGTTTGGGTGGAAAAGTTTATTTGCTCTTTTTTTCTGTTTTCGTGATAAATGATGAACATCCTTTGTCTTGTAATGCTCTGCATGATTCAATTTTGAATAAGTTGTGATAATTTCATGTTGTTCTCCTAGAGGGGCTTGTGCTCCATGCCCAGTGATGGTGACAATCTCGTGTTTCTGTGGGGAGACATACTTTGAGGTTAGAGTTCCATTTTATTTACTTTATTCAACTCCGTCCTCATTTCATGTTGAATCTTTTCTTTGACAAACTCTTGATTATTTTCTTGATATTCTATGCTTTAATTAAAATGGAAGGGAATAGATGGGCATACTTCTGATCATGTTTATAGTGGAGAATTCGGTCTCTCTCTAACATTCTCGGTGTCTTTTTCGTTTTTGGCCCGAGTTCCAGTATTCTTGAATCTTGACATTGATTATCTGTGTGTAATCATTCCATTCTTAAGTTCTGATGGTTTCCTTTGAAACTTTTATCAGGTTCCTTGCGGCACAGAATCTGAACAGAAACCTCCTAGATGCCGCAAATTATGTCGTATGACTACTTTATGCAGACATGCATCAACTTCTAAGGTTGTGATACTTTTTGTGTACTATTCTTCTATTTTGATATCGTGGAATTGAATTTACGATATATCAGCTTAAATCAAATAGTTTGCAGAAGCATCATTTTTATACGTAAATTCTTCAAGCCTTTTCTAGT
This sequence comes from Ipomoea nil, assembly GCF_001879475.1. Taxonomy (NCBI): domain Eukaryota; kingdom Viridiplantae; phylum Streptophyta; class Magnoliopsida; order Solanales; family Convolvulaceae; genus Ipomoea; species Ipomoea nil. The sequence goes on along the minus strand of NW_017618464.1, from coordinate 4,432,181 downwards.
GCGTATTTTATCATAATTTTCTTTAGTGTCAAGTTCCGTATATAATTTGTTCCTTTCTCCAGCCACACAGATGCCACTATGGAGCTTGTCCCTCATGTCGGTTAATCTGCAACGAAGAATACCCTTGTGGTCACAATTGCAAACTGAGGTTGGCCATATGTTATGCTTACGTGTATGTACTCTATATTATAATAAAGCATTGCTGAAGTTCTTTTTTTTTTTTTTTTTTTTTTTTTTTATTAAATCAGGTGCCATGGCCCTATACCTCCCCCTCTTCCAGAATTTACATTGAAACCAAAGAAAAAGAAGTCGACTCATCAAAATGAACCTTCTCCCGGAACATCATGCCCTCCTTGCCCAGAACTTGTTTGGAAGTCTTGTGTGGGCAACCACATTGGAGCGGAAAGAATGGTTTGTATTAAACTTCCAGATCTCATTAAAAAAGAAAAAAAATCTTGATCTTCTTCTTCTTTTGGAACTTGTTTTGTTTGAAAGTTCTTTCAAATATTCACACCGGTCATTTCACTGTTTCAACTCTTTCTCCTTTCACTCTTTCAGATGGTGTGCTCAAATAGAGCTGAATTTGCATGTGATAATCTCTGCGGAAATCTTCTTAAATGTGGCAATCACTATTGCACTAAAGTGTGTCATGCCATAAAGTTGAATCATTCTTCGGCATCAGAAGGGCATGGTAGAGGCGAGCCCTGTGAAAAGTGTACCCTTCGCTGCGAAAAGGTATGATCTTGGGCTCGTCATCCTCTCATTCATCGATCTGTTTGCCATGTGTTACGCCTAATGTTTGCCACAATATGCTTGAAGAACTATGCTTTATGTTATAAACTAAGATTGGACTAGGGTCACTCAACTTGGACTATAATGCACATGGGTCAAACCACACTAAAAGATTGAATCCAACTAATTAGCTAGTCTAACCCATGGCCTTATAAACCCATATGTTCTCTCTTATTTTAGGACTCTTAGCACTTTAATATAAGATGACTATCATTAAAAAAAAAAAACATTTGATGACTCTCGGGTTACTATTCTTCATTTAGGAGAGAGACCCGACATGTCCACATCCTTGCCCCTTGCCATGTCACCTTGGAGATTGCCGTCCTTGCAAAGCACTTATAAAGCGGTCATGCCACTGTGGGGCCATGGTTCATGCATTCGAGTGCATCTCCTACAACAGTTTGTCCCAAAAAGAGCAAGTGTCTGCTCGGTCATGTCGAGGACCCTGCCACAGGTAACAAGTTGAAGCTTGTTTTCTTCATATTTTGCCAAATTCTATATCCTTTTCTTTTTCCCCCGAAGTTGTATTGGCTTTCTATGACAAGAACACAAGGCTGAAGGGCGAAAAACTATAGAGGTTTATGTAGCTTTCAAGATTTATATCACAGTTGATCAAATGATTATTTAGCACCGCTCAGACTAGATGTTTAAGCACATTTAAAAAAAAAAAAGTTGTCTTTGTTCCTGATGAAAATCTGCTCGTCTTATTATACAAACATGCAGAAAATTGCCCTACTGTACACATCTTTGCCCGGAAACGTGTCATCCCGGTGAATGTCCATCACCTGACCAATGCTCCAAAAAGGTATTCTTTTTACCTAATTATTATGAATCTTGGTTCTTGTAGGTGTATAGTGCATGTATTCTTTGAGTAATATGAAATAAAATGATGAAATTTTGTATTCTTTTGGACAAAGTGCTTCGATTTTATTTCAAATGATCACAATCTATAGTGCGGTGGATTCTTGAGTGCTAGACGTAAGAACTTCAATCCGTTAAATAACCTTTCAATCTGATAAAATTTGTTTGGTTCAGAAACTTGGTGGTTTTCCCTTTGTGGGATGGTTAATCTTTTTTCTTCTTTTAGGTTGTTATTCGCTGTGGATGCCAAACCTTGAAAAAAGAGATGCTATGTAAAGATGTGCAAGCGATGTATCGTCTTAATGGCTGTGATCCCAAAGATATCTCTAAAAGCCAGTATGGACTTGGTCTACTTCCTTGTAATCCCGATTGCAAGAGCAAAGTGAGGGTTGCTGAAGCGGAGTTACAGCTTCGTAAACCAAAACCCCCAGAGGTAATCTAGAAAGACGAGTACTACATGTCGTGCGTTTTGTGTTGAAATCATACTAGACCGACCTTTCAGATGTTCAAGAAATAGTAAATTGAAGAAAATCCCGGTTTGTGGGGGCAACCCCAGCCAAGTTGATCGGCTATTGACTTGGTAACCACGAGGTTACAAATTCGAATCTCAGCTAGAGCGGCCTATTAGCCTTTCTGGTTTGCCTGTTAGGGTCACAAGACGGGGTTTACCCAGTAGTAGGAAAATCCCAGTTTGTTTCATTAATTTTTGATCCCGGGACAACAGTTAAATTTTAACTTCAACTCACTCGAGTTTTCTTAGGAAAAGGAGCTAGATGCCAAAAGCAACACAACAAAACGCAGAAGAAGACGAGACCGCGTGCAGGAAGACAGGAAAACCTCAAGACTAAAGGTATTTGTTAGCATTACAATGTTGCCATTTCCCGGTTTCTTTTAGTCTGTTGCTTTAGAATAGTGATGACCGTTCTCCTAACAGAGCCTTATAACCGCAATCTGGAGGGTGCTTCTATTCGTCGCCATTACAGTAACGCTGTTAATATCAGCCTATTATGGCTACAAAGGCTTGATGTGGTTATCAGATCGGATGAACGAAGCTGAAACGCAACGACAAGGTAGATATACACGGCGTATCTAGTGGAATTATTCCCCTCGTTTACTAAAACTTTCGTAAAGTTTATGATACGCTTATCGTACCTAGCTATATTTTCTCCCCCTTTTAAGCACCACCACCATACTCCTTGTCACAAGTTATGTGTTACCCTTATCTACTTTGTGGCTTGTAGCTCAACAGTTTTCATATATTTCTTTCTTTAATTAGTATTTTTAATAATAGAAATTCATTTGTTTTGAACACGTAAAAACTGTATGTAGTACGAGGTAGTTTTATGGTATTGTCTGGTCAATTCAATCGTGCGCCAACCAGCTAATTCAGACTTGTTCAGCTACTTGAAATTGTAATGCACATTTTTTCTCTGTTTTTCAAAACTTGTTTTTTGACATACCGCATCCCTACTATTGTGAGACTAATTCAGATTCGTTTCAAGTCATGGGAGAAGAATTTGATACAAATTCAGATTTAGTCTAATTCATACTTGCAGAGATTGATTCTTACTAAGGAAAAAGTTCGGTCTAGAGCTCTTTAGCACGGCATATATTTACAGGAGTTAAACATTTAACCTCACAGTGTATCCTTAAAAGAGTTGAACTTTTGGGGTAATTTTAGCTAGGGATGGCAATGGGGCGAGGGCGGGGAGTATGCTCCATATCCCCATCCCCGAAACCTCGACCCTGACCCCGTCCTCGTCCCCGACCCCGCAAAGAATTAGGCGGAGACGGTGATTCTCCGTCTCCAATCAACTCTTAGTCAAAATTTTAAATTAATGTAATTTTGAATTTTAAAAACTAAAACATAAGTCTTAATTATATATATATATAAATATAAGTAATTCCATTGTACAGTATATATATACTTATTTATTATAATAATTATTCGGGGACGGGTTAAATTGTCATCCCTAATTTTAGCTAAGCTGGTCAAATATTTGATTTGGTAACCAATTTCAAGTTTGACTCCCTCTGGGAGTTGCTTATTAGCCGTCTCAATTTGAGCCGATTAACTATGAGCAATCTCGATTTGTTTACCTTCTTGTATTCCTTTTTCAGTTATGGTCACAAGACGGGGTTCACTTAAAATAGTGATTGTGAATTTTTTCATAGATCAATGAGTCAAACTTCTGACCTCGCGGGTTTCAACTTTTAGAACTCAATGCATGTGTGTGATGCTCTACATTGGAACATTACCTTTCTAACATGACTACCAATTTTTGTTTAAATTTTAATTTACACACAACAATAACTCTTATTTTTTTATAAATTAAGTTTGTGGTTAGCGATGGTATTCATTTAGAGTGAACATTCAATTAACAAAAGATCATGGAAAAGCTCAAAATTGGAAATAAATGGAATCAAATCACAAGCTGCATATGACAGAAATGTCTACATCGGTCCCTTGTTGGATTGTATATGCTGCATATGCATAAATGCAATCCTTATTTATTCTCACGGACGCAACATAAATAAATGGTAATAAATTCACCATAGTACTCACCTCAACGTGTGAATTTTCCCATTTTAATTCATCACCGACCACTACAGACATTTAGGTTTGAAGTGATCATCTATGGATAATCTAGACTAGTTTACCTTCTTGTGGTGCTGTCTATTGGCCTTCTTGATTTGAGTCAATTATTCATCGACAAACTAGGTTGGTTTATTTTTTTATAGTCTTATGTAGACTAAGGTCACAAGACAGACCCACCTCCAAATAGCGACAATAATTTTTTTATAAATCAAAATATAAACATAAATATCATACATTTAACGGTTTCATTTGGTGAACCGAACATTCATATATAATTTAGAACATAAGAGCTGATCCAATAATTTTCTTTAAAAAAATAAAAAGAATTAATCCAATAATAATAATGTTAGCATTTAATATTTGAGGCACCGCCGTGGGTTGTTATCCTCATATATTTATGTGTCCCTTTTTCTTTCTGTCCCGGTTGGTCCATAATAGTGTCGAGAGCTTTATCTGGGCGTCCACGTGTACGCATATCTGAGAGACAGTCATATTTGACTGTTCTTTAATACGACATATGAACATTCAAAGTCAAAGCTCATCTAATTCTGCCCAATGTGTAAGAATTAAATATGGAGTGTCTCTCACAAAGTTTCATCCCCTACCAATTATGGGTGTTTTCAGCCCTCCTGCATCATAGTAGGCCCTATCAATATAATTTCATTTCACAATGTGTTATATGGTTTATGATAAAAGTCCTTAGTCCTTAGTTGGTATTCAGGGATGTATACTTTTTTGTCTTGAGACTTTAATCAGTAAAGAATCACAAGAAGATAAATTAATCGGCCCACAAAGAATCACAAAGAAATAAATTAATCTAAATTGTTCATATATAATCAGCTCAAATCAAAAAAATCAGTAAGTACTTCTTACAATGAGTTACCAACTGTTGAAGAAACTTAATTGGGATTGTCCTATTTCATTTTTGCATTATGTAATGGGGCCTTCAAGCGTACAAGAAACACCAACCATAACTACCCTGGGAGGACAAGGTTGAAAATGTTATTTGCATTTAAGAACCAAATTGGATACAAAGTTTAAGCATGGAAGACCAAATTTCCATGACTCAGTCAATCTTCTAGGTTCTCCTTTTTCTTGCCCATGTGTAAATAATTAAAGAGTTAATACCCAAAATGGTCCCTCGACTATGCCATAATTACCAATTTGGTCCTCAACTACCATTCTTACCCAATTAAGTCCTCAACTATGTAACTTTTACTCAATTAAGTCCTCAACTATACAATTCTTACCCAATTTAGTCCTCTGTATTAATTTGACTGTTTGTTGACTGTCAAAAGTCAGGATAAAATTATAATTTTACAATATTTCTCCTTCCTCACCATTTAGCAGCGCCAAACCATGCAGCAATACACTCCGATCATATTTCGATCGTCAAAAAATCGTTGAAAATCAAATTCATGGGCTATCCGATGCATAACCACTACTTCGATACTGACAGGTTTAGAACTCAACCGGAGCTTATTGCTACATGGTTTGGCGCTGCTAAATGAGGAGGAAGGAGAAAACTTGTAAAATTACAACTTTATTTCCACTTTTGACAGTCAACAAACAGTCAAATTGACAAAGGACTAAATTGAGTAAAAATTGTATAGTTGAGGACTTAATTGGGTAAGAATGATAGTCGAGGACCAAATCGATAATTACGACATAGTCGAGGGACTATTTTGGGTATTAACTCATAATTAAATATGAAATGCCACCCCAAAATATGGGTCGATCCAAACTTAAATAAAATGGAAATGGTTCGGTGTACTGATAAGTTATTACATAAGAGTAAAATTTGTGACATTTTGCTGAAGCCCTGACCATGGCTTAAACCAACATAATGCTTAATCAAGAAAATGTGACATGTAAAATACATGTGGGGGTTAGTCTAAAAAATCCCTACAAGTTAGAGCTAAAGAACACCAAGAATATAATCACACAAATCAATCAAAAAAGAAAGAAAATCAAAGTAAAGAACTAAATTAAAGGTTATTTCATTCCGAAACAATGGAGATTTGACCACTGGAGATGCTGCCATGGCTGTCTTCACAATGGTTCAAAGCCCTCTCCAAATTCACAACAATGTCAGCCATGGAAGGTCTATCTTTCCCTTCCAAATTCACACAATGCATTGCAGTGTACGCCACCAATTCCACCGCCTCCGCTTCATTCGGCTCCGGCAACCCAACTCTCGGGTCCAAAATCTTCGTCAGCTCTCCGGCCATGATCGCCGGCAAAGCATAGTCCACCAGGCTCATCGGCGCACCCTCGCCACCGTTCGCCTTAAAGATCGCTCTTTTCCCGGTTAAGAGTTCTAGCAAGACGATTCCCAGACCATATACGTCGCTCTTTGTCGTCAATACATTCAGACCATAGTATTCTGGATCAATGTAACCTACTGTCCCGGCTTTGTTCATCGGCCGGCTGTAATCCTGGTCGGAATCCGGCCCCATTAACGATAACCCGAAATCAGAAACTCTCGCCGTCCAATTTGCATCCAATAATATATTCGATGACTTGATGTCGCGGTGGATTATCGGCGGAACTGCGTAATTATGCAGATATTCGATGCCGCGAGCGGCGTCTAAGGCAACCTTAATCCTTATTTTCCACGAATTTACAATGTTGCTGCTCTTCTCGACGTTGTTCTTGTCGTGTAAATGATCGTAGAGAGCTCCGTTTTTCATGAACTCATACACTAAAAGCCTCTCTTCTCCTTCCTCGCAGAAACCGACGAGTCTGACTAAATGTTTGTGGTGAAGTCTGGATAAGAACGCTAATTCCGACTGAAACGCGCTTTCTTTTTCCTGAAATATCTTCGTTTTCGGCCCCGTCTCGCCGCGCTTGATCGCCACCTGGCGGCCGTCGGGGAGTTTGCCTCTGTACACGACTCCGAAGCTGCCGGCGCCGATCTTGTTCTCCGAGGAGAAGTTGTTGGTGGCCGCGGCGAGGTCGGAGAACGTGAATTCCTCCGCCCTGTCGGCGTGTTTCGAGGAGGTTCCGCTCCTCTGCCGCCGCATTAGCAGGGAGCCTTGCCGCCGGAGAGTGGAGGAGCGTGAAAGAGGGCCGCTGCTGGATTGCTGCTGTTGAGCATTTGCGGCAGTTATGGTGGGCTGAACGGAATTGTGAATCTTCTTCTTCCCGAAACAAACGCCGGTCCATAGACAGTAAAGAATCGTGCAGATTCCTGCAAATGCCCCAACTGAACCGATAATTGCGAACGCTAATAAACCCCTCCTAAGCCGTTTGGAATGCCCCGGATTTTGCGGCGGAGGCGGCGGCGGAGGAGGAGGAGACGGGGGTGAAGATGGTGGGAATGAAGATGGAATGTCACACGGTTTACAGATTTTCCGATCACCGGAACACAGAGATTGGTACTGGGGATAAACGCCGCATTCATCGCAATCACTGTTAACGCACGGCGCCGGGAGAATCTTCGGGAGAGGTAGCTCGGCCGCTTGAGGATATGAATTATTATTCGTCCAACCGGGGCCCCAACAAACCACTGAAAAATTGCTTGTTCTCAATCCGCAGGTGAAATCCGGGCCGGAAACAATGGATTCAAAGGGGACGCCGGCCACTACGCTACTCGAAAACGCACCGTTTCGTCCCCAACACACCACGCTCTGATTCACTCTCCGGATTGCGCAGCTGTGGTTTAACCCTAACGCTAATCCGCTGTACTCGTAAGCGGAATTGAACGGCACTTCCAATTCGCCATTTTCATTGCTTCCTTTGCAGATTACAAAGCCGGTGGTGTTCATCCCGCAAGCAAAGCTCCCGCCGGCGTTAATGTCCGCCATTGATTCGTTCTGGAACTCTCTTTCTAAGTCTGAGGCGATCGGTGTCGCTCCCCAGCACGCAACCCTGTTTGAGGATTTCAGGACGCCGCAAGTAAACCCTGACCCGGATGAAATCGACTGGAACTCCGATGACACATTTTGTTGGTTCGAAATCGCGCCGCCGCGCCAGCACAGGGCGTTGCGAGTCGACCCGTTTGTCAGCCCGCAAATTTGGGTATCGCCGATTGTGAGGCTGGAAAGTGGGGTTGTGTAGTTCAGGTAGAGCCTTTTGGGGGTGAAATTAGGGTTCCAGCATAGGAGCGCGAAGCCGCCGGAGCGGACGCCGCAGAGGACGTCAATCCCGCCGGCGATGGCGTCGAAAGATACTTCCGGATATACATTCACCGGCGTGCTCCGGCCGTTTGTCCAGCATTGAACATTCTGGGTGGATTGCCCGGCTACAATACCGCAGACGGCGGTGGAGGCGCCGTACATGACGGCCAGCGTGGTGGAAGAGCCGCCGACGGCATGGACGGAGGGCGTCAGGAACACGACTGATACTGTCAGAGCCAGTACTGTAGCGGCGGCGGCGACCGCAGCTAAGGTCTTCGTCATCTATAGAGGGAAGAAAGAGTTAGCCTCATTTGTAGAGAGAGAGAGAGAGAGAGAGGCTGAATATTCTGATGAAGGCTTGAAAAGTTATCCGCCATCGCTCGGGTTTTTTGAGCTTGAAACAAAGTTACGCCGTCGTTGCCATGATAAATATGACACGTGACAAACCGGGCCCCACTTTGCTGAAATTCATGTAAGAGCATCATAGTAGTTACATATAATTGCATTTTCTACTTTTAAACACCAAATTTTGATTTAGACACTTGTATATATGAAAAATATAACTTATAAAATGGAGTATATATTAATAAAATTTTTTTTTAATAAAAAAAAAGCTAATTTTAACAAAATAATAAATTAAAAAAAAAAATTTGTCAGCGTCTGAAACAAAAAATTTTAATGTTTGATTATAACTGTACTAAACATTAGAAATTTGATAAGGTAGACAACATAGTAGAGTTGATTACGTAGTTAACTTGATAATTATAAGATTTTAAGTTGAATGATTTCATTAACCTAATTATCGTTTCAATTTTAAGTTCAATGGTGTCGCTTCGAGGCTACTGCGTACTTCACTTTTATGAAATTCAAATGGAAGAAGCTGAATAAATTTTCCATGTTCAAAATTCAAATGAAAGACCGGACCGTCTAGTCAAATAACATGTATTTTTACAGTTTCAGAAATTGCTTTATTATTATTATTAACATAGTAATTGACCTGTATTAATGTATTATTATATTTCCTTAATAGAAACATTAATCATGAATTTGAATCGCAATTTCAATTGATTTAATTTGATGAGATGCGAGCAACGTATTTAGTTATTAATGACATTATCGTTTGTGAAATGAGATTAATTTAAATGAATTTTGATAGATGATAAGTGATGGGTCGGATACATGTAGTATAGTATTTGTTTTTGGCTCAAATGGTCGGCTTAATAAGTCCAATATGATTTAAAACTTAAGGGACATGAAATCTCATTTATGAAAAGTACAGCTAGAAAATCATAAATGGATTTTATAATATTGTCTTATTACTTTGGAGATCACTTTTTTTTTTTATTTACGTTTTAAAATATTTCGAATAGTTGATTTCGTAACCGTAAAGTTTCATGTTTGACTTCTTGTGGGAGCTAAGCATTAGCCTTCTCAGTTTGAACCGATCAGTTAGGACAATCTTTTATATAGCTATTTGCCAATTAGGATCATAAATTGCATTTTACCCAAAGCCCACTTTGGAGTAGTAGTTGAGAAAGAAATTTATTTTTCATATTTAGCCATAGTTCTTAATTATAGTAGTTTGGACTATATAAATATCTTGAAAAATAGACTGTAATGAACACGTTCTTCTTGATTAAGAGCATTAGAGCATTCTTCTTCATCTCAAAGCAATAGTACACTATTTTCTAAGTCTTTTAAAGATTTTTCACTTTATTTTTCGATCGATTATATTGACCCATCGTCAACTACTTACCTAATAAAATTAACAATAAATTTTGCAAAGATGTTGATTAAAGAGTTTGTTTGATTCTTGAAAATGACAATATTGGAATAAATGGAGCAAATTATGGCAGTGGAAAAGAAAAAGAAAAAAGAAAAAAGATTGTTGTGGTTAATTAATGTTGTAATGGATGTGTGGTCTGATTTTCTAACATGATTTTGTAATTGAAGAAAGTGGAGGGTCAAACACAAACACCTTAGAGTTTGGAAAAGGACAATTGCCAAATCAACAATCTATGGGAGGTTTCTACATTAAATTGTACTATGTATATAAAAGAAAAATGTATTTATATGGATGATGAGAAATATATGAGAATTTATATGTTATTGTATATTTAATAAAGTTGTGCATATATACACATGATTATTTTAGATGTGAACTCTTCTCTCTTTCTTATCAACATCCTTTCGTTTGAGTCTATCGCACACGATCTTCTTAGTACAGTTTATGTGTAATTTGCGAGCTACTATACAAAGAGCTAGATTTGCTCAATATATATGTATACCTTCAATTAATGATTGTGGGTTTTTCTCGTTTAAAAAAAAAAAAAAAAACTTATTTCAAATATGATCATTTCATATATGAAACCGTCATGCTAAGATTTAAACGGACAAATATTTATTTTTAATCATTTCATTATTATTTTAAGATAATTAATAATTAATATTATGTTATATATTAATGCGACAAGGAAAAGTGAGAGTGATGGACTATAATAATGACAGTCAAATACTCAAATTCAGTTCTGAAATGGATGATTAAATAGGTAGAACATAATTTTCATAGATAAATGTTATAAATTTAATTTTTATTAATAATTTTTTGGCCAAATTTATCATACATGGTACAGTTTCTTTTATATAATTATTCCAAAGGCTGAACCCCAACCCTAAGGGCCCCTCACACCCCGGCCCGACAGAGTATTTTGGGAGGATGTAAATCATAGTGACTCAACTGAACATGAACCACAGAGGCTAGACCGGTGCTTACTGCGCACAAGGAGCCCCCCTCACTTTGAAAGGTTGCTCCCACACTGCCGCTGGTAAGACTCGATCCCTGGTCATATAATTTACAGAATATTATACATAAAAAATAAAATTTACTCAATATACATTTTCAGATAATAGTTATGAATTTATACTCCCTATGGCTATCATCGGTCTTCATTTCACTATTTAAACCGCACGTTAATTCACAATCGTTACATCCTACACCACGGCGCACATAGCACTGTGCGCCGCGCGCCTCCCAAAACGACGTCGTTTTGGGATAGTGTTGGGAGGTGCGGTAGGAAGTTCACAACGTTATGTGTATTTGTTCACAACGTTATGTGTATTTGTTCACCACGTTATGTGTATTGGTTCATACAGTTATGTGTATTTTTTATACAATTATGTACATTCTTTTTATACAATTATGTACATCCGAATCAGAAAATTTGTGTGTATTATGTTAAGAGTTGATGTGTATTATGTTAAAAGTTTATGTTTATTATGTATTATGTTAGATTATGTGTATTATCTTTTAAAAAGAGTATGTATATTTTGTTATATAATTATGTACATTCATGTATAACATTATGTGTATTCTAGTATAACATTATGTACATTCTTGAACAGCGGGTTTTTTTTTAAAGAAAAAACTACTGCCATTCACTGGGGCGGGAAATTTCAAAAAAATAAAGTAATTAAAACGACATCGTTTTGTATCTGGACGCATAGTGCAATGCGCGCCGTGGTGTAGGATATAAATTGCCGTTAATTCAACCAGTCTGTAATTCATTCCACTTTCCACCTTCTATGGTATAATTTGATTGGATAAGTTTTTTAGTTCCTTTATCTAACACCCAAAGTTTATATTTAATTCATTTTTTTTGTACATTTGATGAGGACCGACGAAATATTTAACTTACTAAATATAAATATTAATTACATTTGAATGCAAGATTATAAAGCAATAATCGAATTACACAAATTAAAAACAATACAATAAAAGAAAATTACACTTTTAATTCCCAAATTTATAGAGTAATAGCACATGCATTTAGTTATTGTATTATAATCCTCACAACTTTTAATTCTCGAGTTATCAACAACGTATTAATTTAGTCCATCTATTAACATTTATGTTAAACTTTTTTGTCACTGTACTTTTAAAAAAATTATAATTAAATAAAGTTAATAGTAAAATTTCACCTCTCTTCAACCATCTAAATTGTACTCAAATTTCACAACTTAATGTCTATAAACTCATACCAATGGTCACTATAACACAATTTTTTGCTGAAGTGGTGAGGTAGAGTGATCTACAATTCTGGCAATTAAGTTATAAAGTTTGAGATGAATTTCGAGAGCAAATGAGTAATAGAAACTGAAGTTTCATTAGTAGTCCTAATCAATTAGGATTTTTTTAAAAAAAAAAAAAAAAGAGTATATTTTAATAGATATGTTAACAGAATGATGAAAACAGTCACTTTGTTGATAATTTGAGAACTAAAAATAGCAACACTTATAACTTTGAGACATGATACGCTATTATCTTGTAATTTGATGACAAAAATGTATTTTTTTTGGTATGATTAATTAATCACTAAATGTTAACAATTTTTTTAGGTGTCATATTATTGTAAAACTTGTCTTGTTTTTATTGTGATTATTATACGCGCATCAGGACTAAAAGGCTATAGTACAAAGATTGTGGATTGGTAGTTTATTTTGACCAAATCGATAATTAAATGCAGCCCTAAAGTGGCTTCCCCCACCTTTGGAAAAAACAAACATGAATAGTTTGTAAAAGAAAAAATAAAAAAATCCAAAAGTTTATAACTGTACTATTGATTCATCAATTGTTCTTTGCTTGGCCTTTTTCTTTCGAGACGTGGATTAATTGCCATCAAGAGAAGACTTGGTCTTCTTCTATAATTCTCATTTCACACCTACTTAAACAATAATTTATTTGTCTTTCTAGTGGATAAATTTAAATAAAAACGTGTTTATGTTAGTTAATTTTACGATTTTAACAGTTGATGATAGATCAACGGTGGAGGAGTTCGCCTCCTTCATCGACGTCAATGAGGAGGAGGCCGCTTCCTAGCTCCTCCGTCGATTTGGACGGAGGAGGCTCCATTTTTTTAAAAATTAATATTATATTATATTTTTTAATAATTAAAAAATTATTTTATTTTTCATGTGGCATACTAAATTAAAAGTTTACCGAATATTTATTATTTACCTACTAATAATGTCAATTGCACACATTTTTAATGTTAAATGATTTGATTGCACTTTTTCTTTATTCCATGGTCTAATTGTACAAGCCATACAAGTCCGATGACTTATTTCACACTTTTTCAAAATGTTACAAGGCATTAATTGATTTTTTCATGTGTATACGAACACTATAGTGAATTTTTTTCATGTCTACACGTGTTAATGTAGAAGAAAGTTATGATAATTGTTGGTAAGGATAATCTCCCTAAGATTGGTGTATATTGAAAATGTCTCTCTTGGAGTCATTTTAGGGTTATGAAGGTAGAACAAGTCAAAATAATAGAGACAACATATTATATGTCAATTCTAGGTTTACTTATATTTTGGTTGTGAGTTAAGTGTCATGAATCCAATCAACATCTAATAAAGTGTGCTCTTTAGGTCGCAATATCAACAGTGGAATACAAAACACACGCAATTTGGGGTGTTGATTTGATTAATTTTAAACGGGTTACATATTTTTTGAGTTAATACCCAAAATAGGATTAAGTATAGTAGTTTTTCTTAATTTCGTGCTAAATGACTTTGATGATCTAATATAATTATAGACTTTTGTGTTTTTACTCAATTTAGTTCTTCATTTATTATTTCGTCAAATTAGTGTTAAATTAAGGGATAATTCCGTAAATTCTTCTTTCTTTTACGAATTACTCATACACCCACGAATCAAATTTTATATTCACTGGTCTGGGAGTAATTTGTAAAAGAAAAAGAATTTCACATTTCGCAAATTTAGAAATAAAGAGATATCAATATTAAAATTATTGAATTATCCATCAATTTAACACCATATTTATGTGGCTAAGGGGCTCTCAAAATTTCTTATCTTATATCTTGAAAGAGGGTAACAAATTTGTGGGTCTGTTTACTAATCTGGGGCAGACTAGTGTTTGGGGGACACTAATGTTTGTTTGACCGCCAAATGGTATAATGGACCAATGCTGGTTGGATGCTTCAAGTGCTTAGACATATAGGATGGGGCTGTAGGGTTCTCCCCTCTTGGAAAAGAAGAAGATTTTTGAACAAAATGGAATGAATTATGTATATAATATTATTAGATTTTTTTGGGTGAATTTTTTATTAATTTAATAAAATCATAATTTTCAAATCAAAGTAACCAATAATCAAAATTTTAAAAATTACAAATTCAAATCGAAATTAATTTAATTAACTGATTTATCAAATTAATTTCTAATTGCCAAGCACCTTAGTGGATGCGTTATTGGCTCTTTATGCTTCATTAGATTGAAAAAATAGTTATGAACAGATACTACATTATAATAGATTCAGTAACATTCAAAAAGATTATTATTATTTTCTTAAAACAAATTTTCTCATCAAGTTATTTTCTTAAAACAAATTTTCTCAGCAAGTTCTTTCCTGTTCCAAAGGTTGAATTCTCAATTTTAAAAACCCCTCACGCTCGGTCGACAGAACAGGAGGATGCAAATCATGCATGGTAATTCAACTGAGCACAGAGGCTAGACATTTGCTTACTGCGCACAAGAAGTCCCTTCACTTTAAGAAATATAATTATTCCCACACTTCCATTGATAAGACTCAATTTCAAATCATTATTTTTAAAATTCATTTTTGTGACTAATTGAGCTATCCATGCGGACTCATCAAGTCCTTTCTTAACTAGTTGTGTCACTTGTGTGTGAGTCTACTGCTGGTCTTGAGTTGGTGGCTGGAGCAGTTTGGTGGGGTTTTGTGAAATAATTATTGTTCACTTTATGTCTTTATCCTCATAGTTTTTTTTTTTTTTTCTTTTTTCTTATCTCTTTCAAATGAAAACGCATTAAGTATATATTATTATTATTATTATTATTATTATTATTAAAAAAAAAAAAAAAAAAAAAAAAAAAAAAAGGAACAACAACTAGAAGCTGTCCTCTTTTGACAAAGATGGAATAAAAATATAAAATGCATGGAGTGACATAAAAGTAGTTATAAAGATTTTCTTTATTGCTGTTCTAACACTTGTTTCCTCAACCACTCATTTTCTTAATCTTACGTAAGTATGTCAACTCTCTGACCACTAATAATAATAATAATAATAATAATAATAATAATAAGTTATTAACAACCCCCTTTATATCATGATCAAATAAGAAATTAATTATTTTAATTGTGAATATGATAATATTATGCAAGGTGATAAGCATGTAACATATAATCTATGGACATCTAATTTGATTATTAATTTAAATTTTTAGTCCGAAACATATATATATATATATATATATATATATATATATATATAAAAGAGCGCTCATATGCGGCGGGGTCTTACCGTGCGGCGGTGCGGTCAAATTCCAGAATATACCAACAGTGTTAACAATATGCACCAACAGTGTAATAAAAACACACCACAATGAAATGTAATAAAACATCACAAAATACACAACAGACTCAAAAAAATACACCATATAACTCACCACCCCCAATGGTGTATTTCCGAACAGTGTATGGTGTTTTTACTCACACCTAATGGTGTGTGTTTGGTGATGCAAGACTCTGTTTACTCTGTTTTGTGTGGTGTATTTTCCTAACGTTGATGGTGCATATTTGTTGAACTATTAGTGTTGCCGCACCGTAAGAAATAGCCGCACCTGAACCCGCCCCTCTCTCTCTCTCTCTATATATATATATATATATATATATATATATATATATATATATATATATATATATATATATATATATATTATTATTAGTTTCTTTCGTACAATGATCTCTTTCATTTCCAGATGTTTTCGGACTTTAAAATATTGTCAATAGGGATGTCAATTTAGCCCTGAACCAATGGGCTAGCCCATTAAGCCCTAAAAATTGCAGGGCTAAAATCCAGAAAGATCAACCCAATAAGAAAGTAAGCTCATTGGGTTGGCCCTATTGGGTTATTGGATTGAGTTGGGCCAACTCATGGATTGTTGAGCTGGCCCGTGTAATATTCAATGATTATTGGATGGAGCATAGTCTATACAACTTGTGTGTACCATGAATATAAGGTACATTTTTAATATATTAATTGTACATTATTTGTATATTGAAGGTACATTATTTGATAGTATATATATGAAATAATGTACTTTTATACACTACACACATTATATGTACACTACACACAAACTGTACACACACACACACTATATATATATATACTACACACACACACTATATATATATATATACACACTGTACACACAATATATATACCACACACACACTATATATACACACACACACTGTACACACAATATATATACTACACACACTATATATATATATATATACACACTGTACACACACACACACACACACTATATATATATATATATATACACACACACACACACTATATATATATATATATATATATATATATATATATATATATACACACACACACACTACACACGCACTATATATATATACACACACACTGTACACACTCTATATATATACACACACACACTACACACGCACTATATATATATACACACACACTGTACACACACACACACACTATATATATATATATATATATATATATATATACTACGCACACAGTACACACACACTGCGTGTGTAGTATATATAAACACACTATATATATATATATAAACACACACTGTGTGTAGTGTGTATATATATATATATATATATATATATATATATATATATATATATATATATATATATATTGTGTGTGTGTAGTGTGTGTATATATATATATATATAGTGCGTGTAGTGTATATATATATATATATATATATATATATATATATAGTTATGAACCTACTCTATTTGTAATAAAAAATTTGTTTAGTGATTTAGCCCGTTGGATTAACCAACAACCCGTTGTTTAGGGTTAGGGCCAACCCAACTCAAAAAGAAAAAATAAAAAACCATTTTAGCCCAAGCCAACAAGTCCACCAACCCTGTAGGGCTAGTCCAAAACCCAACGGGTTGGCCCATTTGACATCCCTAATTGTCAACTGCTAAATCTTGTCAAACCTGAAAGGCTGTGAAGGCCATAAAACGCATGCATGATGTTGTGTGCAAGAATAAAAAAACATTCAGCAATCCATGAGGTGGTACCGAATAGTTATCTTGATAATCACAAAATTTTAAATTCTATTTTTATAGAAGCTGTTTAATGATTTCTTGATTTGAGCGATTGGACAACCTAAATTAATTTATCTCATTGTGATTTTTTGTTAGCTAAAGTCACAAGATTGCTTTGCTCAAAACAAACTTTCGAATTGTGGTCATAGACTTTTTCGTAAATTAAAGAATAAAAAACATTGAAGTACAAGCCAGATAGAATGGCAGAAGAAGAAAATGAATAGTTTTGGGGGCATGACAGATCATAGATATACAAGTCTAAAAACATTTAATTCCTTGGATCATTGTGTTTTTCCCCTTTTACCTCATGGAAGCTTTTTTGAACATGGCTTGCTTCTAAGCAATTGTTTTTTTTTCCATAAGTAATCATCATTGTGTCGGAGCTTTCATGAACGAACCCAATTTTTTGTTCTGTTATTTATTTGTTTGTTTAGGTTTGATCCAAACACGCCATTGACTTAGGCTGTGTTTGGTCCAGCACAGGGTTTATTTGGCATTTGCCAGATCAAATCCAGCCTCATAAGTCATTACATTCGGTCCAACCATATAGTTTTGGGTCTTCTTATATGTCCTTAAATTTGTTGTTTGTTTAAGGTTAATAGTTTTCCTTTTTTATAAACATTGTATGTATAAATGCTTAGGCATTGCCATTGCACACGATCATTATTGTGTGGACCATAGTCCACATAATTGTATGGATCATACTATCAAATAATGTACTTTTAGTATATTTAAAATGATACATTGTATTAAGAGAAAGTAAATTATTTAAGTACTGAAAATATATTATTTTGTAGTGTACATTCAATACACGAACTGAATAGGACAATGAACTGTCAACAATTAATGACACAATGTTAGTTTGATCTTAGATTTGGGTTTTACAAATGATTCAAAGTGGCGAACGTAACAGACAACAAGAATTTCTGAGTTTAACTATACAAGAAAAAACACCAAGTGAACCATGATATTCAAATGTCTCCTGGTTTCTATATTGCAACAGAAGACCACTTAGCATTATCCATGAAGGAGGAAAACAATTTGTGGAAGTGATTATTGCCTATATAAGGATGTTTTTTTTTTTTTTTTTTTTTTACAATAGTAGTGGACATACAAGAAAGCCCAATGACATTGGAAGAAAATAAAACTATAGACATAGTTATACAAGAATCTGAGTGACAATCACAATTGTGCCACAGACCAGACAGACCTGCATTCATCAATCAATCCAAGATGTCTGCTACTCAAAACCTTAGGATGCATAATCTCATCCTGCATTCATCAACCCAGAAGCTGGGATTCCTTGTTTCTTAAACCATTCAGGCATATGAAATTTTTCGTAGAGTGCCAGTCTGACATCCTTCTGTTGAGAGAGGTGGTTCAGAAGAGGAAGTATGACTTCCAGGAGCTGGAAATAAGCAAGAACAACTTATCAGAGCCCTCGAGGGGAATAAGAATAACCAAGTATTTTGAAGAAGATTCGTGGTTTTCGTTAGTGTTCTTTTTTTTTTTTTTTTGGTGACGAGGGAAACCTGCAGCCACTACCCGAGAGTGTGGACTAGGTAAATCTCACCTTATAACTCTAGCCAGAAAAGAACCACAAGGAGGTAAACCACGGGCTCAGACCAAGAAGACTAATAGGCCACTCTAGCTGGGAGTCGAACTTGTAACCTTGTGGTTACCAAGTCATCAGCCTGACTAACTTTTTCGTTTTTGTTTCTGACATACCTGATGGTCATGCGGTTGCCCGGGAGAGAATGGAATGCAAGGAATCCCATTTAGTGGTTGCAGCAAGAAACTAAAAGGGTTGTTATCAACAATAACAATTCTGCATAAATCCTTCGATATGCTACACAGATCCTTCACGTGTTCTCGGTATTCCCTGTGATATGGCAGGCATAGCGTCAGAGACTATCAACCATCAGTGTTAACGATATAACAACACCACTCAAATAAAAACACAGAAAAAAAAATCAGCAAAAGCAAAAGTGGGTATGAAAAGGCCAGGAAGGATGATTTCTATGGACTACTAAAGTCTTATAAGTTATAAACAAAAGACTCCACTTTATATCAGGAATTGGGGGTGTTATATAATGTCGATAATCTTAGAAACTCTACATTGAAGGCACAAAATTCCTAGCATGATTGAAATTCGAGATGACTGACAGAAAAGTTCGGTGCTCTACATCACTCATTGTTCTGCTAAACAAAGGATTCCTAGCTAGTTAGAAAGCAGACCTGCAATGAACCGTAGAATGTGCCTGTTTAGTTTCAAGTTATATTTATTCATTAATTTCTTCTAGTTATAAGGTACAAAATGAAGGGAAGTAAACCAAGACTTTCCTAACTGCAGAAATTGCTAAACGGAAACGATATAGAATTAAATCGAGATATATACAACAGCTATACTTACGTCCTGGTTGTAGAAGGCCTGTATAGTCTAAGAATGAATCGATTTTCAGTATCGATTTTGTCAACAAGGGGCCTCGCATAGCCTGCAGAAACACAATAACCATAGCTGAAACTATATGTAGACGAAGTATTTAGCTCGATCAAAAGAAAGGTACCTTCAAGCCCTGCAGTAAACAACACAAGGTCAGCAAACTCGCTAAGTTGTTTCAGAAATTGGCGAAGCCCGGGCCGTTCAAACACAGTCACATAGTTGATCTTAGGTTTGCCATCACATTCCTTAATTCCCACAAAAAAAACAACATATTAAACAGTTGTACCAGAAAATCTCTTGCCAATAATAATAATAATGTAATTTAGGATTTAGGAACTGGTTTTCACCTTCTCTGAAGATATGCACTCTAGCTCAAACCAATCCAGCCCAGCCTCAGTTGCCTGAGTGCGTATTACAGGAGGCAAGCTCGATGTCTCATAAGCACAAACCAAAGTTTCATCCAAGTCCAGAACAACCTGCGCCCAGCACTCACCTTAATCCTCACCTTAAAAAACATTCCTAGTACCACTGCTAAATCTGTTTTCACTACAATTCTTCTGTTTTCATGTTTTTTTCTCAACAAAAATGAGATCAATGAATAAATTCTCCAACAAAACTGGACACTACAGAAGCATATATATTTATAATAAAGCGCGCAGAAGGGGACTATACCGTGAGTCTAGGCAGACGAAGCTCGTCGACGCTTCCAGCGCCGATTTGCGCGGCGGAGGGCGGCGGCGCCTCCGCAGGCTCGTGAGACTCCGGGAGCTCGACGACCGGGAGAGGCTTGAATTGCGGAGAGGGAGGGGAGAGGGAGGAGAAGAGCTGAGTCAAAGACGGCGTGCCTCTGATGATCTGAACGAAGATCTGGAAGAAGAAGGCGAGCCAGTTGAGGAGCGTCCGCCACACTTGCAGCGTCTTCGGGGCGTAAACTTCGGATGCCTGCGTGAGCTCCGCCATGAAAGTCGCCGGAGTGCTCCGCCTCTGGTGCGTACGCAGTTAGCGTGTGTGCAGTGGCGAGTGACACAGTTATTTGGATTATTAATCGCAAACGAAATTGGAATTTTATTTTTCCATAATTTCTATGCTTTCCCTCCCAATAATCTTTGATCATTGGTCTGAGAACAATATAGTATGATGATTATAAACATGAAACATAAATAATAAATAATAATTGTAATAATAATGACAAAAATAAAAAATAAAAAATAGAAAAGAGTCCGTCGTGGGAGTTGTGGTCAAGGTGGTACTTCGACGAAGTCCGGTCATAGTAAGGGAGCGAGGTGGTCGTGGCCCACGCTGTACAGGAAGCGAGTGGGCTTCACGCAGTTGGATGCATTGGGCCTACTATTTTTTTTTTCTTTAATACATTAAATTTCTCAACTTTATATATGAGAAAATAAATTAAGAATAGATTTTTCTTTGAGTGACGAGAAAAATTTGCAATAATCAGTATTGAACCTATGCATTAGGTAAGTCAAGCCTTGTAACACTAGTTGGCAAAGAACCAAACCAATATAGCTTATTCATATTAAGGTCACTTACTTTTGGAATCAAATTTGAATATTTGTGATTAATAAATTAATCGTTCGACCAATTTAATTGAAGTTATCCCATTAGTCATTATTTCTCAGTCGTACTTGTACTACATCCCCACCCTTAAATTGGAACAATACTTTTAAGATAACCATTAAACATTTAATCATTGAGCTAAACTTTGGGAGTTTTTTTTTTTTTTTTTTTTTTTGGGGGGGGGGGGGGTTTAAATTAGAGGTGAATTTAAATTGATTTTGGTTTTAAAATAAAAATAAAAATAAAAAGATTTGGCAATTATGCCTAACAAAGAAAAGAGCACCCACATTCTTCCGACAAAAAGCAACAAAGTTAAAAGGATTCGCATCGGATCTGCCAAAATGAGAGCCATTAGCCATATTCTTCATCATCATCAAACTTTAAGAAAATGGGAGTTCATGTTTAGTAGATGATAAATTTTACTGAAAATTTGTAATTAATGGTGTGGTGGATTGATTTCATTATAAACATTGAGAATTTATTAAATTTAGATATGGACCATGTTTGATTAATGACGGATCGGTTAATATTTTCTTGGATTTGTCAACTTTGACGTTTTGATCATGGTCAAAACGTCAAAGTTATTGTTTGGTTAACCAACGGTTTGGAACATAGTATTTTGAAATGCGGTGGTACACAATAACGGTAAAAAGAAGAAAAAAAAAAGAAAAAAAAAGAGTTAAATACATTTTAAATGATACATCGGATTATACCTAATTTTGACAAATTTAAATATTTTTTTAATTTTTTAATATAAAATTCATCCATAACGCCAAGTATTATGTTGTCTATGTTCTAAGTATGAATTAAAGTGTAACTATTTACAACTCAACTACAACTATTATGTGTTTTATAATTTTTTTTCACTGTATCCAGGATTTTCACCGTGACTAATCCTCTCGTTAAATTGTAAGCACATTTTTCTCTTTCGAATTATTATCTTTTGGTTAAGGATTGATAAATCATTTTCACTCCACCACATCCCAGGTTATGTGTTCTACACTTTACACCTTTTGTTTTTAAAGAAATTTGGGTATTAACGACTTTTTATAGTTGCAAATGTTTCAGCATATTCTCTCGAAATTCACTTGTTACAAGTAATTCTTGTTGTGAACAACGTTGTATAGCATTTGTACCATATTTCTTTTGCACGTGTACCGATGTCTAATTGGATCGTCCACACATTTCTCCCTCTCACGGGGCAACCCGAACCAATCAACATCAACCAAATTAATTATACATTTAGTTTAGTAATCATAAAATAAAAAATTATGCGTACTCTCAATTTTTATATATAAATTTTTGATGTAAACATTTGTATTAGGAGGCACATAAAAAGAATAGTCACAACGAGTAAAATTTAGAAAGTAAGATTTGAGAATTCATATAATAGAATTATCATAAAATTTCAAATTTAACTCTTTGAGAGCTGTCTATAAGCCCGGATGGCCGGATCAGATATAAGCATCATAGACAGTTAACTTGATAACGACTCTCTATGAATGTTGCTTATTGACTTTTTTCAGTTTAGACCGATTAACTATGAACAATATATGTTAATTTACTTCTTTGTAGTCCTTTGTTGTCTAAGATTACAAAGTGAAATTCACCCAAAAATGTACCTTCTATAGCAACTACGAATTTTCATGTAAAACAAAAAATTCTCCGTCAAATTTTGTCGGGTTTAAGACCAACTCATGTTTAAATGACTCATATTTCGATATCGATAACTAAAAGCTTAGAAAACCAGAAGCCAGAGAAGAGGAACTAACCAAACCCTTAGTTGATTAATGAAGAATGATGAACATTTGAATAAGCACATCATCATGCATTTATACTAACACATCATCCCAATGAACTTGAAAGATTTTGTGCCAACCAAAAATCACAAAAAATTCCCAGAAACATAAACCTAGCTAAGGACATTGTAAACAAAGAATTTAGCAGCTGGGAAAGAGGAAGCCATAAAAAACCTGGAATTGCTATACACGATTTCTCGAGGAATTCAATTATTTTGTGTATGTATTGACTACACCAAAACTGATTCGAGCCCTTCGCTCCGTTGGGAAGCCTCCGGGCCTGAGAACGGATTCCCGCTTCAAACTGATATAATGATTCAAAGAAAAAACAGAAAAACAAAAGAATCCATGACGATTGTATCAGGAAAGCCAGGGGTGTTCTAATGCCTCGGTGGCTGTAGGGCGCGTTATAGGATTAATCTGAAGCAGTTTCCTCACAAAGTCGATGAATAAAGGGTCCGAGACCTGTAGCTGATCCTCCAAGGATGTCTCCTCGGGGATTATGTACTCCAGTTGATTCGTCTCCTGTGAACATAAACTCAAGAATGAAGTAACAGATTTCGCTTCGGGACGAATACACACCATTTCAGCTATATTCATAAATAATCATCAATTAGTCCCGACTTACACTTTTAGTACAATGAGAACATTAGGGCTTGCTAGAACTAGGATGTTTCATGGATAACATATTTCGAAAAAGAAACGAACCTCGTTTATATGATAAAGGTCGTATTCTTTAGTAAAATACTTGTGTGTCTCCTGTCCTTCTAATAGCATATCCGTGTCGATGGGACCTAGCACTCCTATAACACGTGCAAGCAACATCGGGATTGCTTCATTTGGAAAAAGCACCTGCGAGCAAATTTGTCGTGTTTAGTTCACACACAAGAAGGCGGATTAAGAGCAAACCCGGGAAAAACATCATTAAATAATATGAACCGAATGCATACAAGTAAAAGGCGAGTATAATTCGGAGATACCTCTCCAGAGCATAGCTCTGCCAATACGCATCCGAGAGACCAAATATCGATTCTCTGGTCGTAGTGGAGGCCTAAGATAACTTCGGGAGCCCGATAGGACCGAGACTGTACATATAAAGACAGGTTGTCTGTCTGAAAACAACTGCTCCCGAGATCGATAACTTTTATCTCACATCTCCTATAGCTTTTGATGAGAATATTCTCGGGCTTTAGATCACAGTGGATGATTCCCAAACCATGCAAATACTCTAGAGCCACCAGGCATTGCCGGGTTATTGTCTGAAAAAGGGCAAAGAACCCTTATAATGCTATTCGAAGTGAATTTCGTTTCACTCGTAATATATATTATTAAAACAAACCTTTAGCCTCAACATTGTAAAATAAGGCTCGCTCCCGGATTCTCGATTGTATTTCTGAAATTCATACAAGTCCGCTTGCAAAAGCTCACAAACAATGAAAAGATGCTCCTGCGTGGTTTTAACGAGTTAAAAACCGAAGAGTTACTTGATTTTAGTCATAATTGATAGTGTTAAACGAGCTGCCAGAATGGACTTGTGCTTATTACCTGATGGTAGAAGTAATCATAGAGGCGTAATATATGGTGTTCATCCCCGGGATCGTGCTTGTTTACATACTTCAGAAGCTTGATTTCGTCCAAGCTCTGATCGAAAAAGTCCTTGTCGTTTTTTATTATCTTTAAGCAAACACCGATCCCCGTGTGAAGATCGTGGGCCTGAACGACTTTGCTGAAAGCTGCTGAACCGAGGTACTCCGTTATATGATATCTCCCCGCAACGATACTGTTAAGAACGATAGGGAAGTCCTTGTTCTCCTCGAATCCAGTCCTGCAAGAAATAAGCTCAATATCGACCTCCATTAAAATATAGAGCATGACAACTAGCTGAAGCAATGAATCGGGACGTAATAAGCCATGTCACACTCAAATGTTACACTGCTACAAAGAGCTCGAGCCAAGATACACTTCACATATTTTTATGGAAGACATGGAATACGTTATTTGTGTTAGTTATACCTGTTTTTTCGGTGTATAATCCTTAAATTGAACACTTCAAAGTCATCTTCACTAGCATTAAACATTAGAAGCTCGTCTGAAGCATTCCCGCCTTCTTCATCTGGTGCAGCATCTGGTTCATATGGTTCTCCCGAAGTTCGTTTATCATCTTTGTATTCGAAGTCATCAAAGTCTATAAATGGGTAGCAATCTTTGTCAATAACCGGGCTATGAAGGTGAGGTTTGCTCTCGAGATCCCCAACCCAATCACGGGGAGAATTCTTTTCAACAGAGTCTCTTTCTCCCGATTGTTCGTCTAGCAAATCGTTTATATCAGTCAGCTTGAGATCCACAATACCATACTCAGCAGGGTCCCCTCGATACACCACTCCCGCTCCACAACAGCAAGCACAAAGCGGGGAAGAACAGCGATAATCTGCACAATCTCGCTCGCATTTCCCATCACTTCCTCCTCGAGTTTGCAGGCTTTGATCGAAATGGCAATAATCTTTTGATGTTTCATCCTTAACAACATCCCGAGTGTTATCCACCGAGGTTAGTAGACTCTGCTTCCCCGAGTCTAAGGTCATCACGAATTTATCCTCACTCGGGCCAGCAGCGAAATCCGAGCCTCCAAAATCAGGCGGCATAGCATAATCTTCATCCTTCTCCCTGTACCAGAAAAGGTCATTCTGCATATCGAAATCGGGGTAATCTCGGGCCGTTCCAAACTGTGACATTCTATCAGATGATGCTTGAGAGCTCAGACATGTATCACCACCACGAATTCCATATGGATTCGTAAATTCTGCAGGAAAAGAATGCATCAAAATTCATACCAGTGAACCCCATACTACACATATAATAAGATCAATGGAGAAACCAGAACAGAGAAACTGCATCAAGATCATCTTTTTTTCAGAAAGTAAAATGGTCTGAATTCTATCATATACATTTTCCCAGAAATTGAAGGCCAACACCCACAGCATTCAAAGAAGATAAATCTATGAGTTTTAATGTTGCATTTCTTCACACGATTCCTGGATATTCAAGACATTGTAAACCTAATAATCACTAAATTAAGTTTTACTGAATCCCAGGTCAATTGAGAACTAAAAGCAAGAGTCTTTTCTACCAAAATCCACAGAGAAAACAGAAACATCCCTTTTTCTCTGATCATAAAAGCTCAGAAGAAAAAAAAAATGAAAGCAGAAAATGAATACCAGAAGAACAGAGCTCCGTGGTTGAAGAGCCTAAGCTAACAAACTCCTCATCAGAGGAATGAGAGCTAGAACCACCACTCCCACCGCCATCGCCGCCGCCGCCGCCGACATCCTCAGGGCGGCGAGTGGCCGGAATTTTGAGCGGAGGAGGCGGTGGCACCATGGGAAACAAAAAGCTCTGGTAATCAAAGGAACCCAATTGCGATCTCTCCATGATCTCCTCCGTCAAAGCCGACTCAGACTCTGTAAACCCATTCTTCCTCAAGAACTCCAGCACGGCCTCCACGTCCGACACCGCCATCACTAACTGCCCACCACCACCACCACCGACGACTGAGAATTCAAGAACAGCGGCGGCGGCGGAGGTGGTGGAGGTGGAGGAGAGGTGGGTTCATGGGAAAAGAGTGAGGACAGCAAAGGGTGAGAGTCAAAAGTAGGAATTGATGATTGGAACTCCGGAATCGGGTGTCGCATGTTCCGTATATAGTAAGAGAGAGAGAGAGAGAGATACAGAAATATAGTGAGAGAAAGTGAGAAAATCTGTGTTGTTTTGTATAACGAAATGCTGTAATACTGACGCCAACGGGAAGTTGTGAAAGACATTATCTTACCAGCTTTGAAAAGTAAAGAAGGTGGCACCTTTAATTTTATTTTATTTTTTATCTACCCGTGTGGGCCCGGGTTAAATGTCTGACACGTGGGTCCTGGGTTTATGACCACGTGGACTTTTGACGTAATCTACGACATTTTCATTTGTTCTTCCTTTTAACAGCTAGTTTTAAATTTTTATCCAATGTATAATATTTAATTGAAATAATTAGGGGATTTAAAAAAAAAAAAAAAAAAAAAAAACCGAAAAAGTCATGTAGTCTTTGCCACGTTTTGAGGATCCTTTGTCTGTTTTGATTCCCCTTTCTATATTATTTAATGCTTATGCTTCCTTAACAAAAAAAAAATTATTCTCTAATATTCATTTCTTAATATAAACTTCATTCTAAAGATCATTAACATAAAAGGTAAAAAATATTAATTCTGTAATGTAGTAAACATACATTTTAATTTTTAATTTCTTGAGTGGTATAGTATTTTTTAAATTTAGAACAAATTGCACTTTTGGTCCTGTGAGTATTAGGGTACTGACAATTTGAGTACGTGACTTTCAAAACTCCCAATTTAGACCTTTAACTATGCAAAAATTGGCAGATTTGGTCCTCCGGGCCAAATTGCCGGCCAATTTTGACCGGAAAAACATAAATTGGTTCGAATTTATTTGTGTTGAGGGCAAAATCGTCATTTCACTCCCTTCTTCTTCATTCTCCCTTTCTTCTTCGTTCTTCTTCTGCTTGAACCGTCGCCGGATTCTGATGCCGGCACTAGCAAGAAGCTGTACATTCCTCGCTCTAATACCACCAATAATAATAATTCGTTTCTTGGATTTTCCATACCATTAGTATTTCAAGGAGGGCTTCTTCTGCCAGTGATAGAAGGAGCAGACGAAAAGTAAGAGAGTTGTTTTTATCTTTCATTTTAAATGTGCAAGTTTCGGTCATATATCTCTGGGATGATCTCATTCTCATATGTTTATAAATTCTGCAGAGTGTTGAATCAGATGGGGGGACTTTGGCTAGAAGGAAGAGAAGGCAACTCAGAACCACCTCCTCTCGTGAACCTTTCAAGCTCAAAACTGAGGTTTGTGTGTTTGGTACTTATGTTGTGGTGATTGTGATTTGCTCTGTGTGCTTATCTGGGGAAATCAAGATCACATAATATGCTCAATCATTTTCATCTCTAACCTTCACTCATCATTTAAAGTCACCTAAATTTGCAGCAAAGGGGAAAGTGTAAGGAGGAAAAACTGTCCATGAAAGTGAAGGAAATGATGGAGGAAGAGGAAAAGCGGCGGATTCCAATTGCACAAGGCCTTCCATGGACGACATATGAGCCAGAGGTATACACTGACCTATATATATACTCTTGCACGGGAAAAATGATTGTGTGAAATTGTTTCTATATGCTTTAATACTGGTTTGCAAAGTTAGAGAGAATGGAATTTCATTGATTTCAAACCATAGTTTCAGTACAACTAGACAACTTTATTAGACAAGAAGATACAGTGAATTGTTCCACTCACATGTTTGTACATAGTGGTCATCTGAACCGCCTTGCTTTCTTTTGTTTTTCAGCGTTTGGTAAAACCTCCGGTGAGAGAGAGGACACGAGCAGTTGATCTGACGAAGAACGAAGAAGAAAGGGAGAATGAAGAAGAAGGGAGTGAAATGACGGTTTTGCCCTCAACACAAATAAATTCGAACCAATTTATGTTTTTCCGGTCAAAATTGGCCGGCAATTTGGCCCGGAGGACCAAATCTGCCAATTTTTGCATAGTTAAAGGTCTAAATTGGGAGTTTTGAAAGTCACGTACTCAAATTGTCAGTACCCTAATACTCACAGGACCAAAAGTGCAATTTGTTCTTAAATTTATATGGTATTCAGAATTTCACATGAGAAATATTTTTACTTATATTTAAGAGAATTAGAGAAAGCTTAGTTCGTAATTTAGTATAATATTTTCTCACTAGACCATAAGTTCATCTGTATAAAATCAAGATTTTTTTCTCAGTTTCCGAACCACTCGTAGACATTCTGTGATTAGATTCTTAGTTTGAATGCATAGGTTTCCAATATGGGTCATGCCATTAATATATCTGCCAAATATGGACAAACAATAAGGGTATAGTTCATCGATCACACGCTTCTTCAACTGCCACTAATATTAAATTTGACTTTTGAGTACAAATTTATCAATTTTGATATTATCATTATCTTTGATTTACAAAATAAATAATTTGTAACCGCTATTCAAAAGTATGTTCAAGTGAAACTCACCTTGTAACCCTAGTCATGTTAAATTAAAAGAGTCAATAAACAACTCACACTATTAATTAGTGTTGCAAAAATCTCGCCTAGCATATCATCATAATCTGTAGTCTAGGCGGTCGACTAGGCTGCCTAAGTGCCACTTCGGCCTCCTAGGCACTGACTAGATCGCCTAGTCGACCGATTAGCTATTGTTCCATTATTTTTAAAATAGGTTATTTCACTCGAAGCGACATCGTTTTAAGCAAAATAATTCTAAATTGATGTTTTTGAATTAATATATAATATTTTAGTGTTAACTATTAATGTATTAATTAAATTGTTTATAATTATCAAGTTTTAAAAAATGTAAAAGTTTTAAACAAGATTTTAAAAAATTTAAAATACATGGGCGTCTGTATAGGTTATGGGGGGCCTTGCCCCCCTCCCCCTCTCTAATTTTTTTTTAATAT
Source organism: Ipomoea nil (assembly GCF_001879475.1). Lineage (NCBI taxonomy): Eukaryota > Viridiplantae > Streptophyta > Magnoliopsida > Solanales > Convolvulaceae > Ipomoea > Ipomoea nil. The sequence continues at coordinate 4,402,264 of NW_017618464.1, read as the reverse complement.
TAAATATAATATTAATTTTTTTTTAAAAAAAATATTATATAGAATATTAAAATTTTGTTGTTATTTTAAAATATTTGGCCCCCCTTCCAGTTAAATTAATCTTACAGGTTGAGTTATAAACTTCTTTATCTTCTCAACTTCTCCGGTTCTCTTCTGTTTCAAATTATATCTTTCCTATATTGTTGACTCACATTCAAATTAAACCTCATTTAACTCATACATATATGTGGCATATACGCTATAACAAGATAATTTGTCATTAAAATCTATGCGTATTTTCAAGTTAATTTTTGTTTGTTTGTTTGTTTGTTTTGTTTTTGTTTGTTTGTTTGTTTGTTTTTTTTTTTTCTAACTACTTGTTTGATTAATTTTTGTTTCATATTCTATTGTTTATTTTAAATAGTTTTTTTGTTTGATTCTAAATAATGGATATCAAGGTGCATTTGTTTGGTTAATTATGCAGATTTGTAGTTATGTGATAAATTTTGTACGTATTTAATTAATTTAACATGCATATAATAATGTAAAAATTGTGTAGTACAATATATGTATTTGAGAAAATAATTGCTATTATATTATGTTGTGAAGATGATAGTTTTCAAGAAATAATCAATAGTCTTTTAAAACATGCGTGAATGTTTTCATTCTTTCAACAGTACAAGCAATGTGTGCATTGAAAAACATATATTACAAAATAATTTAATATAGATTCAATTATAAATGATTTATTCAAAACTTTATTAAATTTGTAATGTAATGATTATTTTGAAATATGTTAACTTGATATCAATATATTTGATTTAGGCAACCGTAGTTGTTGGCACCCCGCCTTATTCAATCCTGGCTCCGCCCCTGACGTCTAGACACCGATTAATCACCGTCTAGCGCTCTGAACATCTAAAAAGCGCGTAGCGATTTTTTTTTTCAATCATGCTATTAATCGAATTTGGAACCATTAGATTATTTTGATAAAAACGTACAAAAGTTCATTTTCTTCCAACCTGGTGAAATGGTACTAGAATCTAATAACGTGCTTCACGGACATATGTTGGTAAAGAAAAGAATGTACTTGTTAAAGTTGTTATTATTGAAAGATACAAATGTATATAGTCACAATAAAAAGTGTACCAAAAAAAAAAAAACATTGGAAGTCAGTGGGGAAAAAAAAATAAACTTAGGTCAGTTATGACTTATGTGGGTTAGTTGAATGAATTTGAGATTGATATATATTTGAGGTCGATGGGTGGAACATAATTTACACTATAGAGATTGGCAATTCTTATTGATGGTAATACGATAGGTTATGTATATGTCAATTGATCATAATTCATAATTATCTTAAATCTTGTATAATTTAATACGTTTTTTATTTATTAGTTTTTTGAAACACTCATTAGTAAAAGATGTGTGATTGGAGTATATTTCTCAAACAAATAATTACCTTGAATATCGGGTTATCGATTCATATGGAAGTGGGGGTATCAAGCACTAAGCTAGTTACTAATTTATTCTTGTGAAGCTAATCATAATTTAACGAAAATTATTGAAGGTTGATTAATTATTAAGGTAATTTAAAGAGCAAAGTAGTGGGTTTGCGAAAACAATAGAGAGATAGTGAGATTACTGGGATTCAAGTATTTAATCACTTAGTACCAATCTAAAGTGCAATATTAAATCTGAGTTTAAACAAACGTGAGAATGCAAACAAGGGAAAAAGTTACTTCTGTAATATCTAACCTAAAGTGAATATTTACTACCGTGATATAAACACCTAACAATGTAAGAACAAGCATTCAATGTAAATTCCTAACTAATACCATCTCCTGATGTGCAATAATCAAGAATTAACTCCTTAACAAATATGTCATCTTCCAAGGTGTAACAGTTAAGTGCAATTGTGTGCGCTCTTAATTATACCCTAACTCCCGTTAAGACATAAAGATAGCTATAAAACGAGTAATTATGGCACATTAACTACTAGCATCAACAACTCAAAACACAATTATAAAACACAAATATCAATATATTAAAGAATCTGAGAAGCTAGGCACATAGGTTCATAAACACTTTCACCCAATAATCTCTAAGATAACTTAGCCACACATGGCTAAACTAGAATTCATTGCAATAAAATAAAGAGTTTATAAGCAATCAAAGAGAGTAAAAGAATGGACCAAGTGATTCTCCCAAATCTCCCTAACTTTTCTTCTTTCTTCCCAAGGCAACTTGTAGCTCTTGATCTCCTCTTTTCTTGTCTCCAAAACGCAGCATCTAGTTGTTTAGGGTTGAGGGAAGATAGGCTTTTTATAGTTGAAGCTCAATAGGAATAGATTAGGAAATTTCCTCACAACTTTCCAAAATCTCGCCCAGGATTTCGACGCGTCGAGTTTTCAGCATCGATCTTCGCGCAACTGTTTGAAAGTTTTCGATGCGTGAAGTTTTTTGCTGCATCATAGGTTGTAGCCCTTCGAGTATTCTTTCCTATGGCACAAGAATCACTTGAATAAGACATTCCTAGAGTGAGATATGATCGAAATACTAATTAAGGTGTCGCTAAATTTAGCGAGAATTACAACTCTTTGGTCTTTTGCTCCACCTTTCCTTTGTTTTGTTCTTGTGATCAAATCCATTGAAAGTACCACTCTTTAACTATCTTTGAAGCATTTTAGCCACCTCCTTAGTTTCACATCGACTCCCATTGACTCGAGATTCACTCAAAATGCCCTGAAAAGCATACGATTGTCTTCAAATCAACAATTTATGAACCTAAAGATATAAACAAATAAATAATTAAGGCACATTTTGCATAAAACCAAAACATATTTCACTCAAAACAGGTCTATATATGAAGTAGAATCAGGGACATAAACACAATTATCAATGTATCATCACACTAGTACATGGTAGTTGGCATTTACTCCGTATTAATTTGAGTGATGATCTTGGATAATCAAATGATATTTTTTAACTCAAGTAGTATTATACTCCATATTATCCTCCTTATATTCAGTGGTTTTTTTTTTTTTTTTTTTAAGTGCTACTGTCTCTATTAGTTTAAGTGCTACTGTCTCTATTAGTTTATTACAATGTAGTATCTGTTCACAATTACTTTCTCAATCTATCGAAACACAAAGAGTCAATACCGCCACCATTAGGGATCAAATCCATTATCTCCATTTGGGAGAGTCACTCTGTGTCACTAGACCACAAGGTCATTGACCCTTATATTCAGTGGTTGATTAATAAGTAAATTTCAGTTTGAATGTAGTGTGTAGTTAATTTACAAGTAGCCAATAAATATAAAGCATTTTATTGACACGTCAAGGGATGAGTATTATAGAAGCAACTTTAGCTACGCTGCTAAGACGGTTGACTTAGTAACTATAAGGTTACAAGTATTCATGAGAATTTGAAGTGAATAAATAATATAAATATAAAGTTTATTATTATTATTATTATTATTATTATTATTATTATTATTAAATAACAAGTAAATTTGTGTCAAAACTATGATGCAATGCAATTATTATTTGGATACTTTGGATATAAACTTGTATCAGTAAAACATATTTAATAGCTCTCAAAATTTACTTAACCATACAACGTTAAGCTTCATAAGCTCACATTCAAAAAAATTATTAAAAAAAAAACACACACACAACTTAATTAAACATAATAAAATTTTAAGCTTTTTAAATGCTTAAATCACAAAAATATCATAGAAGGGTAATTTTGTCTCAAGGCGTCTTTTTTTAGGTATGAAAAGAGAGGTTTTTTTTTTTTTTTTTTTTTTTTTTTTTTTTTTTTTTTTTGAGTATAGAGAGGGGTAATTTTGTTTCAATGATTTTTTTTTCTTCCCAACCAATGCGAAATTGAAATACCACAGGTGGGGGAGGGGTGGGGTATGAGATTCTAATCCCATAAAAATGAGGGAATTGCACTTCTCTCAAATTAAACAAAGTAATTTACTTGTTTTTGAAATTATGTGCGGGTGGAATTCTAATTCCTTCCAACCAAACAAGCTAGTGGGAGTGCATCTTGTTGGCGTTCTTGGGAGTGAAATAACGAGGGGAAAATAACAATTGAAGTATGTGTTCTATCTCAACTAAAAACCTAAGTTGATAGTTGTATTGCACATCAATGGCTCAACAATAACATCACTATTATTAATTTATAGAAAAATGGACTAATTTACCTATATAACTAATGAATATACAAGTATTTAAAAAAAAAAAAAACAAAAAACTAATGAATATACAAATTAAGGAAAAAGGTTATATACAGACAAAAGCTTTACGAATTTTTGTCATATAATATTTGTGTATTAACTGACTTTAATTATTACAAGTGAATATCACATTATTGTCCATAATTTTTTTTTTAAAAAAAAATTGATATGAAGAATATTTTACATTCCTTATTTTGGCCCAAAAAGGAATTATTTTGATAGTTTGGTTGTCACATGGCCGGATGAATTATTCGTTGACAAATTATGCAACCCCAATTCAATCCTACTGAATACGGAGCATCTAAGTTTATTTTTAAGCAAATCCATATGTTTGAGCATATGAATTTCTCTGTCATCATTTTCTTGTTGCTGCCTTTAATTTCTCCTTCAATATTAATGTCAAAGTCTGCAGTTTGACAAAAGTTGCAGAAAGCTAAGCCCCGAAAAAGTGACCGAATAGACGAATAGGTAGAACATATATAATTTTCATATTAAAAAAGGTTATAAGTTCAATTTTTATCAATATTCTTTCGGTCGAATCCGTCACACATGATTTTTCTAATCCAATTTATATTTCATGTGTGATTTATGAACTATTCTCGTGTATATCCTCTCAGATAGAAATTACAAATTTCTTCATCATCTAAAAAAAATTACAAAAAAGTTGATACATGTTCATAATATATATATATATATATATATATATATATATATATACACACACACACACATACACACACACTCCATATAGTAGTCCAAAATTACATCATTTTTCAATGAATGAGAACATGTATTTTATATAGTAATGACGCTTTTTCTAGTAGTCCAAAATCACATTATTTTCCAATGAAATGTAAACATCTATTTTCTATAGTAATAAGCTTTTTTTTTTTTTTTGGCCATTTATTCCCTTAATTCAGCATTTCAAGCAAATTTTAGCTGCCACTCTTATTTTTAAATCGGTATTGGATTCAAAGAGTCTCACATATATTGCGAGAAGGTAAAATAAGTGTGTTAATAATAATATGATAAATTTGTGTCAATTGAGTGACTAGTGTATAACAGTGTTTTTCCAAAAAGTTGAACCCCAATCCTAAGGGCTTCCCACACCCTGACCGGACAGAGCATTTGGGAGGATGTAAATCATGATAACTCAACTGAACATGAACCACAGAGGCTAGACCTTTACTTACTATGCACAATGAGCCCCCTTACTTTGAGAGATAGCTATAGCTCCCACACTGCCGCTGGTGTAACCGTGTTTGACCAATGACTTATTGTCCACTTAATTGGGAGCTAATAATTAGTACTTAATCCAAGCAACAAAAAAAAAAAAAAAAAAACTATAACGAGTAAAAACAAGAATTGCCGAAAAGAACAAAAGAAATAAATTTAATTAATGAGTGGTGGTCCAAAGGGAGAGAAATGAATAAAATAAATATAAGATGGAATTAATTGATGCAAAACGAAGTCCATGACAACAGTTGATTAGTATTATTAATAAGGGGAAGAGAACGGAGAACCTACTTTTGCACGGGAGAGGATGAACATAAATAATTACAACTTCACTTTTAAGCTGGCCAGCTAATCAACTATGGTCTATGGACAACCCTGATTTATTATCTCTTTATAGTCTTTTGTCTACTATAATCACAATGCGGGTTTATCTCGGTGCATATATATTAATAGTGATTGTGAGTTTTCATCGTCATTCAAAAAAAAAAAAAGAAGAAGAAGAAATAACTGTCCTTTTTTAAATAACCGAATGAGTGGAGTATAATTCTCTAATTTAAAGGCCATATGGTTAAGTTTTGTTAATACCTTATTAGTTCAGCCTATAATATGAGGTCTTCAACTATTACACATAAATTAAATTTATTGAATATACATTCTTAAATAATGACTGCGAATTTCTATCACACAAACAAAAAAAAATAATAATAAAGAAGAAGAAATAATTAGAACGACCCACCTCTCAGCATAATTTGGTTCCACACATTGTTTGGCATGCACTCTTTAACTTTTGGGTTTTCTTTTCCATGTGCCACACCACTCATTGATGGCTTCCCCTGCCGGCTGGGGTACGGTGGGTGCCCCTAGCTTCTCATCTTTACGTTAAATTAAATCCCCATTTAATCCAACATCACTTTAGGATAGTAGATAATTAGCAAATCATTAATACAATTATAAAGTTTAATATATCAAATATTGTACATGACAAACTAAAAATTTTCTAATAATTGAGTCAAAACAACTCAGTTTCAAGATGATTTTACTATGTCATATGTTTTGTAAAGTTGTACCTTATGCTTTATTAGTTGCTCTTTCTCTTTATATACTTCTACAAATAATAAAGTACTATTGAACGAATAGTCGATTTTATAAAAATAATATATATATATATATATATAAAGGTGGGAGGGTTTCCTTTTTATTATTATAAAAAGGAAAAAAAAAAAAAAAACATCCTAATGACTAGCTTTTGGTTAAAGTTGTTTTAATTTTCAAAATGTTGGTCGTGGGTGGTTAACTTACCAAGGAAAAAAGTTTAATTTATATATGAAAAGAATAATTAAATGAAAGCAATAATGTATGTTTCCCCAACATGATGATGTACCTAAAAAAGGACTCACAATGTCATGTCAAGGTTCTTAGTGCAATTAATGAGACTGCCAAACGTTAGTCTTGCATGAAGAAAGACTCGAGTAGTAGTATTCAATTCAAGGATTTCACATCAAATCAACTAATGTATACTCTACTCATAATTGTAGTTGTAATGAAGTTTGTATCCAAAGATTCCACATTTGATAATAATGTATAGGCAATTAGTAAGTTAGTTGATAATATAATTACAAAATTATATCTGTGATTTAAACTTGATTCAGATTTATTTTAAAGAAGTGGAAATATCAGGCACACATACAATTAAGATGCCTTTTTTTAATTATTTTTTTGAATACTACTGACTCTATTACCCTACAGTATATGTTTATAACTACTTTCTCAACTTATTGAAGCACAAATAGCCAATATTCCTCCACTGACGCCTTTTTATTATTATTAAAATTGCATTTATAATGTATTAATTAATAAATAAAACACGGTATTCATGATATATTTTTTTTTTCAAACCAAAGAATTTATTTTAATCACATAGAAATAAACAAAGACTAAGGAATGACATAGACGAAACACTGAAAACACAATTGGTTCACGTAATGATTTTTTTTTTTTTTTAATAATGAATAGCCGAATAGGAATCATATTCCATCGGAGATTAGAATAGACAATAATATTTTCTTTAATATTTTAAATAATATGATAAATAAATCCGCATAAAAAAATAATATTTTCCTTTCATGATATACTTAATTTACTTGCTTCTTAAACGTTATATTCCAAATTCTTGTATTTGTTGGGCTTATTTGATAACAAGGTATTCATTGATGGGGTACCCATTACATTAACACACACACACACACATAACCACAAAGGAGTATATATTAATATTAATTGCCCTAATCAATGCTAAATAAAATAATCCTGTTGACTAATGATTAGTTAACCACACATTAGGTCGTGAATCGTGATTGATACCGATTGAAAAAGGAAAAGATTCTCTCATTAATATATAGTTGAATTGTCATTTGTCACTCAATCTAATAAGTAGCATTTGGTATTTATTAATTAGGTAACACATCTTAGTATTTCCCATGGTCCACCTAGGTTGTTCATTCGATAAAGAAGAAAACATCATCAACTGTTGGTAATAATAGTAACAACAAGAATAATAATAATGGAAATTTTTAAACAGCTAATCAGTATTAATGCCAATTGCATTAAATATATATAACCAAGAGTGGATGCAAAAAATTATAAGATTTGTACCAATGGAGACAGTACATATTTTGAAACAATGTCCCCATTGCACCTTATAGAACCCTGTACTCAAGGGTGTGCACAAATTGATAAAAAAAAAATCGGTTAAATGAAAAATTGTTGATCAATTATTTTTTAACTGAAATGTTTTTGTTTGGTGAACGTTTAATGATTTTAAAAAATTTCGGCCATCAGTTAATTCAATTTGAAAGTGTCAATTAACCAAATTAGCAAATATATTAAATTCAGAAGTTATTTTTTATTTCGTTTAAAAAGCTATTGTACAATGACAACAATGTAATATCTGTTTATAACTACTTTATCAACTTACTGAGTGTTTGGAGATCAAATGACCTCCCATTTGTGAAAGCCATTTCGTGCCACTAGACCACGAGACAATCATTATTGTGTGGACCATAGTCCACACAAGTTGTGTGGACCATATTTTGTCTACTGTACAATAATGTATATTTAGTACAAAAATAATATACATTCAGTATAAAAATAATGTACATTGTATTCAGGGGATGTACATTATTTTTGTTATGAGTGTACATTATATTGTATAATGTACATTCAGTACAAAAATAATGTACATTTAATATATTGAAAATGTACTTTTTGTTATGGTCCACATAACATTGTGTGGACAATGGTCCACACAATAATTTGCCACCACAAGGTCATTGGCAATAATAATAATAATATTTATTAACATTATATATTTAACATATTTACAAGTGGACTTGTTTTTGGGCCCCACCCAGTTAATTGGGCTAGTTTTTAATTTGATCATTTTACAGGCCTTTCAAATAAGCCCAATTGATTATGTATTAATGGGCTTATCTCACTGTTTTAAGTCCAATAGATACTGATGACGATATCTGACAGGAGAAAAAGCTTGCTTTATTACCGTTTTAATTAACAGCCCCGAGTTGTTCACTTTATTACGATCATGCCCCTAAGAACTCTTCACTCTCGCTGTTCACTAGTGCTGAGCAGCATGGCATCCCTCTCGCCGGCTCCCGGCCCGAAGACCCGCTCCGTCGAAGACATCTTCAAGGACTACTCCGGCCGCCGCATCGCCATTCTCCGCGCTCTCACTCGAGGTAAGCCACCGCCACCGCCGTTTAGCGATGCATAGACGCACACATATCGTTGTATCTATATGCTGATTCTCTGTTTTGTATATTCCCAGATGTGGAAGAGTTTTTCTTACTGTGCGATCCAGGTTAGTTGCTCTCTCTCCTCCCCCGCCGGCGGGGTGTATAGACACGCGCGTGATCTGTTTGATTGTATGCGCATTTGAGGAGGATTTTCATTTTCTGTTGTGCGAATTGGATTTGTGTAGAGAAAGGGAGTTTGTGTTTGTACGGACTCCCCAACGAATCGTGGGAGGTGGCGTTCCCGGTGGAGGAAATCCCGCCGGAGATTCCGGAGCCGGTGATGGGCATCAATTTTGCAAGGGACGAGATGGCCAAGAGGGATTGGCTCGCATTGTTGGCTAAGCACTGCGATTCGTGGTTGATGGCGGTGGCTTTCTATTTCGGTGCCAGGCTCAATCAAAGTGAAAGGTAGATTGAATTTTGCGCCAGTACTCTTTGCATGCTGAATTTTAGCTGCACAGCTTATAATTAAACTTGCATAGTTGCATTTGTTAGACAAGCTGACTCTGAATCCTGTGATAATTTATTGTTCAATGCAAAAGTTTTTGAAGATCAGTTTGATCCCCACAACTCTTGAATAATTTTCATCATAGGGAATGTAAATTACAGTGCTGATGGAGTAGAGACTTGTTGAATAGCTGTTTTTTAGTTAGCTACTGCTGGAGCTATGATACAAATGAGTTCAGTTCATTCTTTTGGCAATATAATCCAATCATTAAGCACAAGAATGCACTGGGAAAATCTCGGGGTTTGCTTGTATCATAGGCTTCCAAATTGGCATGTTTAAAGCAGTGTTGCAAAAATAGGCCTAGGTGGCTGCATAGGCGCTTGGCGCCACTAGGTCGATGCGTATTCTGATGTAGGCACCCATTTAGGCGGCTGTCCGACTGGTCGGCCTTTTTTCCTCTTTGTGCTGCCGCTGCCTTTGCCGGAGTTCTCACCCTCATAGTTGCCCATCGTGTTCGTGGGCTTGTAGCTTCCCGCATCACCCATCGCCTTCGTAGAGCCCCTTGCGGGTCGAATGGTTGGATTTCCTTTACGCATCAAAGCCCATCGTTGTAACTCACTATTGCCGCTTGGAAGTTGGAAGTCATCTACTCATCGCCGTTGCTGAAGCTGAAGAGAGATGGTAATGCTTCATTGGTGGAAATATGAAATTTTGGGACTTGAAATTAGGGTTAGATTTTATCTTTGGAGAGTTGGGGTTTGGATTAAACTTTTAAGCTTTGGGCTAGACTTTTAAGTTTTGGGCTAGGGTTAGGCTTTAATGCTTTATTATTCTATTAAATGTAATAAAAAAAAAATTATTGAGGAACCTAGGCGGCGACTAGTTGCCCATCCACCGCCCGATGAGCGCCTAGCGCCTTTTACAACCTTGGTTTAAAGTATTTAGTTATTTACTATATAGATAGATAGGTAGATATTGAAACTTAGAGTCTTAAAGTAGAAGATATGCAAAATGGATCCAAGCCTGTGACTCAATTCAACAAAACAAATGCATCATTTGGAGACACGCAAAAGAATATAATTGAAAAAATATAAGTAGAAAAAGTTAGAATGACTGAGTGGACTTCTGGACTATGAAACCTTATGTCAAACTGATTTCACCTTAAAAATGGGTGAAACAACTGTTCAACTTGGAGGAAAATGAGAAGCAAAGAGAATATATCTAATCAAACAGAAATAATTTCTTTAGGTGTTGCTTCAATTGTGGATTTTACTGATGAAGGGGTCCAAAACAAGGGCATTCGTGGGGTTCTGTGATCTACTGACAATTGGATGGAACTAGATTTTAGAAATAGGGTGAAATAATAGTTTGCACCTGGTTTAGTTGGGTGATTGATGATGTATCGGTATGCTAATATGTTATGTACCACTACAAGATTGAACTTGCAAACTGCAAATTTTGTTTTGTTTTGTTTTGTTTTTTTTTTAACTTTCTTCCTTTTCTCTTCTCTTGGGTATTGCAGTTTTATCAAGTGTTTCCCATATCATATAGAGAGGTTAAGTGCTGAAAAGTAAATTGTTCTTTGATACTCAAAATAAATCTGGTGGTTTCAAAATTGTGGGCTTCTGTAAAATGAGATATATTACCAATACTTCAGTAGTTTGTTTTACTTTTACCTTATAATAATAAAACACTAAACACAAAATTGAGTTCTAATATGACCCAAAACATTTACCTCCACTTTTAGACAGTGTTCATAACCCTGTGATTTTGGCTACTGGTGGTTTCGACACCTATTGCAACATACTCTGACATATATACACATTACACAGATATCCCCATGGAGACGGAAGCACTCTCAATTTTCATGTTACCACATACACTGAATTTTGGACCATTCATTATGATGAAGTGTGAATAATTTTCTAGATTTGGTTGTTGAATGGACTGTCCAGAGTCAAAATTACTACAACTGTCAATTTTAGAATGTGTTTTCAGCTTCTGAATTCATCATAATACTTGTTTTATTTCTTTTTTTATCCCCCCTCCTTTGGTGTCATTCCTGAAATTGTTTAGCTTAATGTTATTATCCTCTGGGCATTGTTTGTTTAATCAACAGAGAGCATTTGTTTGACCTGATAAATGATCAACCCACCATCTGTGAAGTCTTGAAAGAGAAGAAACCTGTAAAGCGGAAATGCAATGCTAATATTGGTAGCAAATCCAAAACTAATTTCAAGGTGACTTTGTGAAGTCCTAAGTACCTGTTACATGCACGTTATCACCATGAACTTCTGAGTTATATCATCACTTTACTTGCAGAGAAACAAACAAGGGAATGGAACTCCAAGGATGCAAGACAGCCATGATGAGGATAAAGATGAACATATTTGTAGGATCTGTGCGACCAATGACAAGGAGAATGAGTTCCGGGTGTGCTGTGCCTTATGTCAAGGGTGGTTCCATGGCAAGTGTGTGAAACTTACGCCAGCCAAGGCCAAAGGTATGAAAAAATACAAATGCCCCTTATGCAGAAGTAAAAGGGAAAAGGGAAATGCAACGATGCATGAGAGCCGTGGAGAGGATAAAGGTGAAGATGAAGACAAAGAAAGCAGAACTATTTGTGGGATCTGTGCGGAAAATTACAATGATAACGAGTTCTGGCTTGTCTGTCATTTATGTGAAGGGCGGTTTCATGGCAAGTGTGTGAAAATTAAACCATCCAAGGCCAGAAGAATGAAAGAATACGTATGTGGTTTTTGCAGCAACCAAGCAGTAAAGGGGAACACAACTGTGCAAGAAAGTCACAGAGTGGAAAAAGATGAAAGGGAAAAGGGAAATGCGACAATGCAAGAGAGCCATGGAGAGGATAAAGATGAAGACATGGATGATTCTGTAGGAAATGCTACTTGTGGGATCTGTGGGGCAAATGACAAGGAGAGTGAGTTCTGGATGCACTGTGACTTTTGCGAGGGAAGATTCCATGGCAAGTGTGTGAAACTTACACCAGCCAAGGCTGAATGTATCAAAAACTACAAATGCCCCTCTTGCAAAAATAAAACAGAAAAGGGAAATGCAACGGTGAAAGAGAGCCATGGAGAGGAGAATGATAAAGACAAGGCTGATAAAAGCAATACTATTTGTGGAACGTGTGCAGAAAATTACAATGCTAATGAGTTCTGGATTGTCTGTGACTTATGTAAGGGTTGGTTTCATGGCAAGTGTGTCAAAGTTACACCAGCCAAGGCCAAAAGAATGAAGGAATACAGATGTGGTTTTTGCAGCAACGGAAGGGGAACGACAATTGCAAGAATGCAAGACTCATAGAGAGCATAAAGATGAAAGGGAAAAAGGTAAAAGGGAAATGCAACGACACAAAAGAGACAGCAAAGCTTGTGGATCTGCCCAGTACATTGCAATGACAAGGAGTTCTTAGTTTGCTGCGATATCCATCTGCAGTGGTTTCCGAAAATACAAATGCCCCCCATTTTGCAGAACTAAGAGAATTTAGCTGTAGTGGCTTTGATACCCATGCAACTGACCTTTAGTTGTTAGTTAACAATATTCTTTTTTATAACTTATCCTCTGTTCTTGTAAGTTGCTATCTTAGTTTTAAACTGATTCAGTTTTAAGTATTGTGCATATGACCATTTCTAGTTGTGAAAATGTTGCTTCCTCTCTGCTCTCTGGCATGTACCATGTTTATATATATATATATATATATATATATATATTGAGAGAGAGAGAGAGAGAGAGGTTCAGGTGCTGAAAATTTAAAAAAAAAAAAAAAACGTCTTCAATTCAAGAAGCAAACTGTAAAAATGGCGCACCTTAAAAAGGTAAACAATGCACTTTAAGAAGGAAAACAATGCACCTTAAAGAAGAAAAACTACGCACCTAAAGTTTTAAGCAGACACACCTTAAGAAGGAAAACAATGCACCTAAAGCTTTAGGCTGATGCACCTTAAGTTTCTACAATTGACGCACTTTAAGCACACAGACCACGCACCTTAAGAATTAAAATCACGCACAAAAAGCTTTAGACCGACGCACCTTAAGTTTTAACAACTAACGTGCCTTAAGCACAGAGCACAAAAACCACGCACCTTAAGAAGGAAAATCACACACCTTAAGAAGGAAAATCACGCATCTTATAGGCTCGCATTTAAAGAGTGAGGATTAATTTGATTCATCCATTTGGTTATATTAATGGTTGAAAGTTGTTGAAAAATAATGAGAAAATGAAAGGGTTAGTTTTATAAATATTACAAGGTTAAAAGTAATTATAGATTTGGATGGATGAGATGATAAAACACAACACATAGACATATATTTATATAAGATCTGATTCATCATATACTTTGTATTTCAAATTATGATGATAAAGCATAACAGGTAGACAAGGACAATGTCCACCTTCAATGGTTGTTTATGTATTTGACCAAAATATAGAATTTAACTCATCAATCCTAAAAAGTTACTCCGTAGTATATTTGAACTGTTTTCGGCATTTTAGACCACTGATTGCAAAGCCAATGGGGGACGCAATTTACATTTTTAGGCACTTCATGCACAATAATAATAATGTGATATAATTTCTCAGTTGAATTTAAACATCCTAAATATTCAATTCTATCAACAAAAAGAAAATTCTATGCTCGTGCTATAGTGGATCTATTTCCCACATGGTATGCTTTATTGGATAAGATAAGGACAATATTTCTTGCTCAACTTTTATTATTATTATTATTATTATTATTATTATTATTATTATTATTATTATTATTATTATTATTATTATTGTTGTTGTTGTTGTTGTTGTTGTTGTTGTTGTTATTATTGTTGTTGTTGTTGTTATTATTATTATTATTATTATTATTATTATTATTATTATTATTATTATTTGACTGGAGGAAAGACCCCAAACTAGCTATCTGTGATAACAACACGAGGTGTCGAGGTACATGAACACCCATAAACTTTTATTTATTGATACTTAAATAATGCATATATTCTCCATCTTTTCATTAGATGTACTAAAAATATGATAAGCATTAGACAAATTATGGCGGTAGACAAAAATGTTGAAGGCCAATGAAATTGTACATTAATGTTATATTGTGAAATAATTATTATTCTAAAAATGATTTCATTGTCACTCGAACAAGTGCATAGAAAATGAATGAGATAGAAGAGATGAGAGAAATATACATCTTCGTGTGTATCTCTCCCATTCGATCTTTCTTATATTATTATTCTTTTCGAATAATATATAGGTCAAGAGAACAAAATGGCATATTTTCAGACAAATTCTAAACACTCGTTATTTTGTGAATGAAAGTTAGTCTTAAAAAAAAAATACAAAAGAATTAAAGATGCATGACAATACAATGACTTTGCATTACTAACAATAAATCGATCTCACGTCTAAATTTTATTTTATAAATTATATAATTGTTGTTACGTTGTTGAATATTGAACAAAAATTTATAAATAGATTTTTGTTTAAATGTATACATGCGCAGAGCACACACATCCATGTTAACTAATTTAATCCGTTCATATAAGATTAATAGCTAGAAAATAAGAAATAATAAAAGAAAAAAGATAGAGACCAATTTTGTAAATATTACAAACTTTCAAATTTTGTAATATTTATAAACGGCCCTTCATTTTTTCCTTTAAAAAATTGTAATATGCTAGATCAATATAAGGACTAGTATTTGTCTACGCTTCTCAGTTTTCACAGAGCCTTGTTTTTATGGTTCTCAAGCCATATATATATATATATATATATATATATATATATATATATATATATATAACTTTGAACCAAACATTGGAATCTTATATTCCCATGCAAATATAACCTTAGTTATTTTATATAACTTGAACTAAATATCCCCTTAACTTTTTTACATAGCTACCAAATTCGTTTCTTAGTTGTTACAATACTGGTTCAATTCCTTACAAGGTTTCATGCAATCGTTATACCGTAGACGTTGGTCCTATACGATGTCGTTTTGAATTTTAATTTTGACGGCGACGTTTGTTGTTCACTTCACGTTACAAGTTTTTTTTTTTTTTTTTTTTTTTTTTTTTTTTTTTTTTTTTTTTTAAATTGTAAAGCATGTGTATATATGTATCTTGTGTTATGTATTTTTGTGTCTCATGTTATGCAATTCTGTACATGAAATAAAGTAAATATAACATGCGTTTTTATGTATTGTGCTATGCGTTTTTGTGTCTTATGTTATGTAATTCTGTACTTAAAAAATATTAATTATGTACTTGAACTAAAGAAAATATATATAAAACATGTGTATGGGTCTCGTGTTATGCAATTATGTACCTTAAGCATATGAGTTCTATACCTAAAATAGATTAGTAGTTGTGTAACACACAACATATTGTTTATCTTATTTTACGAATTTATGTCTTATATTATGAAATTATGTGTTACATGACATATATTATCTACATAAATCAGATTTGAGAATAAGTAAATATATAACATGTGTATGTGTCTCGTGTTGTGAGTTTTTGTGTCATGTATTATGAAATTCTGTATGAGTATTGATTCTGTACCTAGAATAATTTAAAATTTATGTTAAAACATGATAAACGAAAAACTACAGAATCTGTTAAAGTTTAAATATCAAAACGATATCGTTTTGATCCAGAGTCCACACTGCTATGTGCCTATATATGTGGATCCTGATCCACGATATGAATTGCAGGTTTCATGTTAGTAGTATTAGGACTCTATTATCATTAGTATTTGTTATCTATTGTTACTAGTATTCGTCTTGTATTAGGTTTACTATTCGCTACTATATATATTCCTGTACAGACTTATTATTTGATCATTCAGAAATATTATATCCTCATCTGGTATCAGCAGGTTTTTTTCTCTCTCTATGGCGCACCTCGGTTCTGATGGCGGTTCTGTTGGAAGTTCTGAACGGACTGTTTCTGAGGCCGCGCTTGTGGCACCCCTGCAGTCCGGGGTGTCGTTTTCTTCGGCTCATCACTTCGTTTCCATCAAGTTGACATCCCGCAATTTTTTATTCTGGCGTACTCAGCTTCTTCCGTTCCTGGATGGCCAAGGGTTGTTGGGTTTTGTCGATGGAACGTCCGTGTGCCATCCGTTTACTGCCCTTACTGTACCGCCTGCCGAGGGGGATGCTGCCGCCGTGACCTCGTCGGCTTTGTCGTCCGCCGCTCGGAGTGCATGGCTTCGTCAAGATAAGGCCGTGCTCTCCTTGTTGATCTCGTCCTTGTCCGACGAGATGATGCATCTCGCCATCGGTAAAACCTCTTCTCGGCACTTGTGGGTGGCGATCGAGCAGGTTCTCGGTTCGACGACCCGGGCCCGTGCCCTTCGGTTGGTGGGCGAGTTGCAAGGATTGCGGCAGGGGGATGCTTCGATCCCGGATTATCTTGGTCGTGCTCAGGTGCTTATTGAGGACTTGGCACTTGCCGGACGCCCAGTGACGCTGGAAGATCAGAATATGTACATATTCCGGGGCTTGCGGTCCGAATATCGCCCTTTGGTGGCGTCGCTAACGAGGGGTGCTCCGGTGTCTCTACCCGAGTTATCCGATTTTCTTGTTTCGCAGGCTTTTATATGTGTTGATGATGGTGGTGACGTTGATGCTGCTCCGGTCGCCATGGCGGCTCAGCGAGGTGGAGGTCGCTCGGGCGGGCAGCAGCGTGGCAGCGGCAACCGAGGCCGCGGTCGCGGCAAAGGTCAAGGTCGCGGTCGTGGTGGCGCCGGGGCTGTCCAGTGCCAGATTTGTTCCGGCGAAGGTCACTCGGCCGCTTCGTGCTATCGCCGGTATGATGGCGCCCCGGGGCCGCGGGCGCACGTTGCATATTCCGGTGATGATACGGCTTCGGTTAATACTCAGCAGTGGTTTCCTGACACTGGTGCATCGAATCATGCCACTCCGGATCCATCTTTGATGTCCTCGGCGGTCTCCTATAATGGTCCGGATCATCTTCGGGTTGGTGACGGTAAGTGTTTACCTATTGTTAGTACTGGTTCATCTTCGGTAGCCGCTTCTAAAACACTGCTTCGGTTGTCTGATGTTCTTTATGTTCCTGGGCTCTCTGCGTCTTTATTGTCTGTGCAACGGTTTGCTCGTGATAATAATGTCTTTTTTGAGTTTCACCCTGATTGTTTCTTTGTGAAGGATCGTTCAACCAGGGAAATTCTGTATAGAGGACCGGCTTCGGGAGGTCTCTATTCTTGGCCTGTCTCTCGTTCAAGTCCCGCTGCGTTTGTGGCCTCTCGTGTCTCCTCTGAGGTGTGGCATGGTCGGTTGGGTCACCCTCATCCGCGTGTCTTGCGGCAGATATTAAATTCGTGTTCTATTCAGTCTAGTTTTAGTGATAGTTCGGAGTTGTGTCGTGCTTGTATGCTTGGGAAATCCTCACGGTTTCCCTTGCCTCGTGTCAATACTACTACGTCGCATGTTTTAGAGCTTATATATACTGATATTTGGGGCCCAGCACCTTTTCTTTCTGTCAATGGCTTTCGTTATTTTGTTTTGTTTGTTGATGACTACACACGCTATGTATGGTTTTATCCTATGCGTTTGAAAACTGATGTGTATGCTATTTTCGAGCAGTTTCGGTCACTAGTTGAGCGTTCATATGGTCGTAAGATTGTCTCTATTCAATCTGATTTAGGGGGAGAGTATAAACGGTTGCACCGTACTTTTGTCTCTTTGGGTATTAATCATAGGCAATCTTGTGCCTATACCCATGAGCAGAATGGTAGAGTTGAGCGTCGGCATCGTCACGTTGTGGAAACGGGTTTGGCCCTCTTGGCCCAGGCTTCGGTTCCACAACGATATTGGGATTATGCCTTTGAGACTGCGGTCTATCTCATTAATAAGATGCCAACTCGCGTTTTGGATAATGATAGTCCTCATTATCGTTTGCATCGCTCTAGTCCTTCGTATTCTTTCTTGCGTGTGTTTGGCTGTCTCTGTTATCCTCTGTTGCGCCCGTATAATCGTAACAAGTTACAGTATCGGTCTTCTCCGTGTGTGTTTCTTGGTTATCCGCCTTCGTTTCGTGGCTATCGTTGTTTTGATCTTGCTACTAACAAGGTATTCATTTGCCGCCATGTGCGGTTTGATGAAACCGTTTTTTCCGTTTGCTTCTTCTGTACCTTCTCAGGTCTCTCGCTCTCGCCCGGTTGAGCCGTGGGGTGTTGGCGCCGTTCAGGTTGGCGCGAGCTCCGGTGTTTGCCCTGCTGGGCCGGATCCTCGTCCGGACATGGACACGGATTCCGGGGCTGCTGGTGCTGCTTCTGATTCCCGCACCGAGACTGCCGTGGCTCCGGATGTGGCAGTCCCGGGTGCCCCTAAGGCGTCCAAGCGAGGTCGCCGCACGGTGAAACTGGTTCCGCCTCGGTCTCATGTTATGGCAACTCGTTCTTTGGGACCGGCGCAACATGTGGCACTACTGACTGTCTCTGAGCCGACTTGTTATTCTCAGGCAGTTCGGTATCCGGAATGGCGTGAGGCCATGGATCTTGAGTTTAATGCCTTGCTTCAGAATCACACTTGGCGTCTGGTTAGTCGCACGCCTGGCATGAATGTTGTGGGGTGCAAATGGGTGTTCAGGACGAAGCGCAAGGCTGATGGCACAATTGAGCGGCACAAGGCTCGGTTGGTGGCTAAGGGGTTCAATCAAGTCGCAGGACGGGATTTTTTTGAGACTTTCAGTCCCGTTGTAAAACCCACAACCGTGCGACTTCTCCTCTCCTTGGCCGTCTCTCGCGGTTGGGTAATTCGGCAGTTGGATGTTCACAACGCCTTTCTTAATGGTACTCTTGCCGAGACAGTCTACATGCGACAGCCGCCTGGCTATGAGGACCCGTCACGGCCGGATGATGTGTGCTTATTACAGAGGTCGCTCTATGGTCTTAAGCAGGCTCCTCGCGCATGGTTTAACAGGTTACATGCTTTCTTGGCGTCAGTTGGTTTTTCACCTTCCAAGACTGACGTTTCTTTATTCATATACACTCGTGACTCTGTATCTTTATATGTGCTTGTATATGTTGATGATATCCTTGTTATGGGATCTGATGCTTCGCGTGTTACTCGGCTTCTGACTGACTTAGCCTCGGAGTTCAAGATTCGTGACATGGGTGCTCCGTCTTTTTTTCTGGGCATTGAGACAGTCTCCCGTGATGGTGGTTTGTTTCTTTCTCAACAGCGATACATGCGAGATATATTGAGTCGTGCAGGTATGGTGGACTGTAAACCGTTGGCTACTCCGGTGCCTGTGACTCGACCCGTTTCTGAATCTGTGGTTCCCTATGCCGATCTCACGCAGTATCGCAGTCTTGCTGGGGCTCTGCAGTATCTTACTGTCACTCGCCCGGATTTATCTTTTGCTGTGAATCGGGTCTGTCAGCATATGCACTCTCCGACTATTGAGCATTGGGCAATGCTCAAACGTGTTCTACGGTACGTTAAAGGAACTTTGCATTTTGGTCTTTTTATTCGCTCGTCCTCCTCTGTTGCGGTTCATGCTTTTTCGGATTCGGACTGGGCTGGTGATCCGGCTGACAGAAAGTCTACTAGCGGCTTTGCAGTATTTCTTGGTGGCAATCTGATTTCTTGGTCCTGCCGGAAGCAACGTACGGTTGCTCGTTCGTCTACAGAGGCTGAGTACAAGGCACTGGCTGACGTGTCTGCTGAGGTCACCTGGTTGGTTTCTCTGTTGCACGAACTTCGGTTGCCGTTGTCAGCTCCTCCCACTCTCTGGTGTGATAATCTGGGTGCAACCTATCTCTGTTCCAACCCGGTGTTCCATGCTCGTACGAAACATGTGGAAATTGACTATCACTTTGTTCGTGACAAAGTGGCAAAGAAGGAGTTGCAAGTTAGTTTCATTTCTACAAAGGATCAGCTGGCTGATGTGTTCACTAAAGCTCTCCCCGGTCCACGTTTCTCCACTCTGTGTGGCAAGCTCAATGTTGTTGCTGGTCCACCTTGTGCTTGAGGGGGAGTATTAGGACTCTATTATCATTAGTATTTGTTATCTATTGTTACTAGTATTCGTCTTGTATTAGGTTTACTATTCGCTACTATATATATTCCTGTACAGACTTATTATTTGATCATTCAGAAATATTATATCCTCATCAGTAGGCCTAGATATTAAAAGACCTATATATAATAGCATCAAAGAATCACTTTCACAATGATGTGAAATAACATAAGGTGATATAATGTTTGCATCATCGTGATAATGAAGTATACCAAATTTATTAGTAGCCAAAAGTTGAAGGTTAATTAAAAATACATTTCACCCTTAATTATATTATTGCACATAATGATAATTTATGCACTTGAAGAGTTGAAGGCAATTAATCACCCATAAAGATAAGAGAGAAAATAACACGTTTTAAAATGAATGATTAAATTTATAAAACATGATTCTCGTATTAGAATATCTCAAGTTCAAATTGTGCCAACATTTTTTCAGTTGAGTCTGTTACACTTAATTTTCTTTTTTTAATACGATATACTTTGCATGTGTACGTGATTTATGAATTAAGGTTTATACAATACACATCTTTAAATTAAATAGTGACTGAAATTATTTCTTCTTGTCATCTAAAAGAAGGGGACGGAGAAAATAACACATCATATTTTTGTTTCATAGGAAACATTCAATCTCATCCGGATCGGACCAAATCCAAATCCCTAACAAATCATACTTAGGACTATTTGGGATCAAGTCATTCTCAATCATATAAAATTTAAATATATGGATAATTTGAAGAACCAAATTCCAAAGTTGCTAAGATTAATTATTGGGTCGTTGAATACGTACTTTTCATGTCTGAAAACTAATTTAATAAATACATAAAAGCACAAACAAATTAAAAGCCATTATCTTTTCTTAGTGAAAGATATTATTATTAAATTACGATTATTTATTTATACAGAAAATATATGTGGTTATACTAGATATAATCATGTATAAAGCACAAACTATTTATACACTTGTTATAACAATAATTGTGGTAGGTAATAAAATATATATATGATTATTGTTGTAGGCAAGTTCAGTCAAATTGGGTGTACTATTGGTTCAAAATTAATAAGCTTTTAAATTTAATCTCTGATAAGAGATTAACCTTCGTGGTGTGAGCCGTTCAGTTATAGACAACCTAGCTAGGCTAATTTACCTTTTTATGATTCTTTGACGACTAGAGTTACAAGCTAAGACAAGTTTCACTGCATATGTGATTGTACCTTCTACAAAAAACACTAGTATGTGATTGACACCTCAAAACGCAATCACAGATATATGATTGTACATGTTACAAAAGACCCCAATAGATAGCACCCCCATAATTAAATAAAAAAATATGTGATTTTATCTGATACAAAAGACACTAGTATCTGATTCACATCTCACACTCATTGTTATTCTAACATGTGATGTTTGATTTGGGAATTAAATGTATACAATTTTAGGATTGGCACTTGTCAGTGAGAACGTAACATTTGACTTTAAGGAATTATTAAATGATAATAAAATTATAGCAGCATCCCCTAGCTATCTAGCATGATTTAATAATATTAGACATAATTTTATATATGATAAGAATCTAATAATGAAGGCATGGCGCCTGTCACCTTAATCAAATGCATGCTTTTTCAAAAATGAATAATCAACTTCCCACTAAATTTTTATTTTTTATTTTAATATTCAATGGGAATGGTATTTAGTATATATAAAATGTTTATTCACCCTAGTGATTATATATATTTTATAATAATAACAATAAATTATTTTTGTGATGAGAATTATTAATTAGTGTTTTTTTTTTCATGAAAGAATCATATTCTATTTTAGTATCACAATTCAAAGAAGGAATTCTCATTGTTTGGGTATATGTTTTATTGTTACTCAAAGGTTGAATCCCCACCCTCAAGGGTCCTTCACGCCTTGACTGACATAATATCTATGAGGGTGTAAATCATGATAGCTCAGTTGAATACAAAGGTTAGACCTTTGTTTATTGGCACAAAGAGCCCCTCAATTTGAATATATATATATATATATATATATATATATATATATATATATATATATATAAAATTAGGCAAATTAGCGATGTGTTTATGTGTTTAATGTTTATAAACTTAATGTGGATATAGTTCTATAACATTTTTTTTTTCGAGAATGAGTTATCCCCTTGCAAGGAGAATAGTGATTCTAAGGCCACCCCTGGTATTAGGCTATTCCTGAGTTCTCAAGAATGACCTAAATTCATTAGTTGTTTAGCATTAAATTTTTTATTTATCCCTATCAAAACACCTTTTTATCACTAGTACGACACTAATTGCATCTCTTTCAGGTTAAGCTCTTCAACCTTCACAAGAACCAATCTCAGTTTTACATCTATAAAAATCGAACGGATCAAATCAGATTTAAAAAAACAAAATGCAATGATATTTTTGTAATTATCGTCAACTTCACTTTACAAACTTGAACACTTAAATATGCATTCTGTAAATATTAAATATGCAATCTTGGATAAATTTTAAAAAGACCATGAAAAGGCTAAATTCTAAATCTAAACCGCAAATGCTAGACCCTAAGCAGTAAAAAGTGAACCTCTAAACCAAATAAAATCAAATAAAACAAAAACTCAGCATAAACTCTAAAATCCAAACCCTAAGTGAAATGCACTTTCGCATTTTTGCAAGTGCAATATTTTAATACTAAATGTGCAAACCTAAAAAAATTATGAGAAATGCAGATCGATTTTTTAGTGTTCAAGTTTGCATAATAAACTTGATGATAATTACAAAAATACCATCACATTTTTTTAAATCGAATTTGATCCAAGAGTGAGATTGATTATTAGCTTTTTCCTAAGAACACGTTCACATTTGATCCAACACACACAAGCAAAACTAGATTTTAACAAATAGTCCATATGAGGTGAATGTAAATTAAAGTTTGTGTAATTAGAATATGAATATTTTGTTTGTGAACAACTTACACGTCAGTATTTTCTTTTACTACTGTAGTTGTTATAAAATAATATTATTCAAAAATCTTATGTAACAACAACAACAACAACAACAACAACAACAACAACAACAACAACAACAATAATAATAATAATAATAATAATAATAATATTATTATTATTATTATTATTATTATTATTATTATTATTGGATTTTCATATCTTTTAAAATCATATTCCATATCTATTCCTTAAACTAACCAAATACTAGAATAGCATTCCTAAAGTCTATTCTTTCATGGAATCAAATAATAATATAAAATACAATTGTTATTTTCTTTGTCTATTTCATTCCATAGGGAATATCATTCTTATTCAATCAAAATTCATTCCCTGATCCAAACATGCTGTTACTCTTTAATTATTTAAAAAGTAATGACTAATTGATTAATCATTGATATATGCATTAAGTTTAATGATTCATTTTTTTTATTTTATATTTATAAAAGAATGTTACAAATTTAATTCATGTACAAATAATATCGTGGACCCTGCCACCCTGATCTAAATTATATATTTACAATTAATAGATTATATACATGTTGAAGGTATATATATATATATATTGTAGGTAAATAAATCGAATGTACATAGTATATTAATTATAAGTACATAATTTAAATTATGATTTAAAATGTGCATAATAGACGTACTCTACCCCAGAATAGATATCATGAACATTGGTCCATTATATAATTAATGATTTGAATTCATGCATCTCCATTGTAAAAAGAACATTCTTTGATTTATAGATGTACTTGGACATTTCAAAAGACATTACCAGGCCAAATTGAACACTGCCATCCAAAATTTGATTTTTCTACTTTTATTTTTCATTTAATTATTATTATTTTTGTTTATACATATATATAAGGCTACAAGATTTACAATCAATTGGAATGAGCATTGAGCAATACATAATAATTATTTAACGCTAATTAATGACACTAAGTATATATACTTATGTGTATTATCTTGGCGATTTTGTAGACTGCCCTATCTGTGATTTTCCCCTAGGACCCTTCGTCCTTATGTAAAGTCTATACTCGTTAAACGTCATCGCCGGATATAATGGTGGATTTTCCGGTGTGATGAGCTCCTTCATTGGTTGTACAAGTAACTCTCCCCTTGGATTGTAAAAATATGCCAAGGATACACGCTCTTCATTTGAGTTAACAATCACTCTGTGCTCAACGCTTTTGTACACTGCATTGCTTAGTACCTACATAAATATATTAAGTTTATAATTAAGTACACGAACATAATAGTGGGGGCAGTATTGACTTTTTGTGCTTCAGTAGGTTAAAAACATAGTTATGAAATAGATACTGCATTGTAACAGAGCCCGTAGTACTAAAAAAAAAATATACACAAACATAACTAATATAACCTTAAATAATTTTTATCTTAAATGGAGCAAGTAACCAATCTTAGAAGAACACGTACCCAACCTAATTAGCGTATAATCGATACGTACTGCTAATTACATAGTCATGTACCTAATTTGAAAATATTAATAGTGAAGAATCAAATTTGATACATGTACAATAATTACGGAACCAAAAGCAAAAATTTTTCCTTAAAAAATTTCCTTTTAATTTTCCCTCTATAGTTCTTTCATTTGACTACGCCATGTTGCTTCATGCTCCAAAAGATAGTTAAATACACCTCATTTGTTGAGTGTCAAGCAAATATAGGTACGTGTATATATAGCCTTAACCCCCCCACCCCCACCCAACACCCCCCCCCCCCAAAGCCACACGCACGTGTGTCCCTTGACCGAATATAAAGAATACTATTACTATTAACTATTAAGTAAGCTAGGTTTTGGGTTCGAATTGTGTGAATGAAATGATATACATTAAGAAAATTATGTGATTTAGAAACAACGTTTTCTTATATTTTTTTAAGATTTTTTTTTTTTTTTGGTGTTAAGGAAATTCATAGTCGTTATTTGAGAGTGTGTGTAGAATAAATCATGATCTTGTGTTATAACTTACAAATCATACAAGAGAGGTAATCACGCTAGAAAGTTGTTCATATGTCACTATTTAGGAAATATAATTACAAATCATAATAATTTAGTATACACCAACTTTATTGTTGATTATTTTTGATGCATAACATATAATAATGATTGAGTGAATGGAACACGATTCTCATACTAAAAGATCATAACGTTTTCTTAATATGATTTACCTTTTATGTGTAATTTATAAGCTATTGTACAAAAATATATTTATATAATGCACACATTTAATTAATAATTATGACTTTCTCTTATCATTGCTACTTAAATATGCGTTCGTAGTGATCGAAACTCGTTCGTTTGTGTGTGAATTCCGTGGACGAATTTTCTTGTGACACTACTTCACGTGATGGGACAATTTTCAAAATTTGCAACTTGATACTTAAATCTTTCTGGAAAATCGACAAGACAATGCACAAGCAACACTTTTTATTATTTTTATTTCTGGTTTTTTTTTTTTTTTTTTTTTTTTTTTTTTTTTATAGTAAAGTCTCTATTAAATGAATGCAGCTGGAAACTATGTAGCTATCAGACATCGACATGACAATATTATATAATTATAATAATATAATAATTATAAGGGAATTCTTATATATATATTTGAAAATCATATATATTGTTATTATATGCTATTTTTCGACGGGCAAGAAAAATGATTTTATTTTTTTATCTTATTGTGGGCATTTACTAGTTAGGGTCATAAGGTAAAATTTACCTAGTGCACACGATAATAACTGTAAGTTTCCCTTATCATTAAAAAAAAAAAAAAAAAAAAAAAAAAAGAATGAAATTGTCATATAATCTAATTACGTTCCATATATTCTACGTATTTTGACGTTTTGTACAAGATAAATATACGCACGTTTACAATGTTTGTTTCTTTATTTTATATTTTAATGTTAAATAATTTTTAAATAGGGAGTGGCCATTTATATTTTATATCAAAACGTAATTAAGCCCACCATGTGATCATGTTTTGTCCATAGCAAGCAAGTAACTCCAAGAAAAAAGAAAAAAAAAACACTAATAAAAAATCTATCAAAGCAAAAAGTTGAAAGTTACCTGAATTTGATCCCCAATATTGACGATGAAAGCATGCTGGGCCGGTTTAACGGTGATCCACTGGTCGTTCCGGCGGACTTGGAGGCCGGCGACGTGCTGGTCCGGCAAGAGGATGGTCAAGCCGCCGGGGTCGGAATGAGAGGAGAGTCCGAGGGTGAGGTCCGGTTGGGGACATTTTGGGTAAAAATTTATTCTTAAACAAGCTCCAATGTCTTCCCCTCCAAACGCCTTTTGCAGACAACTTTCGTGTAGTCCGAGGTTAATCGACAAAATCTTCATTAATTTCCCGCACAATTTTACCACTTGGTCAGAGTATTCTTCAATCACTTCCCTAATAAATAAACAATTGATTTTGATAAAACAGTACTAAAATTAGTAAATTATTAACAATTTTGGATTGTGTAAAAATTTTGGGTACCTTAAAGAAGATGGAAAGGCGGGCCATTTGTTATGGTCCTTCAAAGAAGAAGGGAGATAGTGAAGGAAATAGTAATCACTCCAATCAAGAATGGCGCCTTTCTCGACGCCCAACCGGCTGCCGTAACCCTCGTAAGTGGTCGGAGAATTAGCGTACGCGGTTTTCACATCCATGGGTTGGTGGAAGAATTCGCGCCAGACCTCCCTGGCTTGGTCCATCAACTCCGGCCGGACTCCGTGGTTCACCACCTGGAAAAACCCCCAGCTCCGGCAAGCCTCGGAGACCTGCTCCAGGACGGCGGGGTTTACGTCGCCGTCGCCGTCGAGAAACTGCTGGAAGTCGATTAACGGGATGTTGACGTCGGCGGCGGCGGCGGCGGTTAACGACGGCCGGTCTGTTGGCGGCTTGACGTACCTGTCGGGGATGGTGCCCAGACCGCTGTCGGACAGCGATTGGACGCGGACGATTGGCTCGGGCCAATCTCGCGGGCAGTTCATGTCGGAACCAACGGATTTACGTCGTCGTCGTCGCTAAAATCAAGTACGATCGATGGTGACTATTGGGTGGTTAGTTGGGTCTTGAATTTGCTAGGGAGAGATATATATCATATATGTCTATATATTTAAAGCATGCAGGTAGGGGTGTGGGAAATGGAGGTTGAGGATGGGCCGGCTGAGTTGCTGACTAGCTAAGAGAGTGACCCTGGGGATGGGGGTGGGTAGGGTAGGGTGGGGGTAGGGGCAGGGGGAGAGGAGAACACATGAAATACATGTGGCCAATTTGGGAGTTGTGTGGGATTTGTCTTACTTACATTCACACATTTATCACGTACACTACTTTCAGTATAAGAAAATACTTGGTGTACTCTCATTTTAAACGTCTAACTTGTACTCCTCTCACATGCACTTGATGTAAATATTTTTCTGTAGATCCACATGATGAAAATAATCAATTCTGATTTGTCACCTCAAAGAATATAAATGAGAGAGTAGAATTTTGGGAATCTATATAGTAAAACTCCTCAGTATATTGTAGAAACTAGAAACGTACTGGTACTAGCTGCTGATGTGGATAACGGAAAAGTACACATTATTGGTGTAACGACTCCAAAGCTATCAATATTCATGCAATATGTTAACACTTTAAAACGGTAAAAATTTGGATGAGACCGTCTCATCAATCTTTGTTTGTGAGACGGGTTAAATCAAGATGAAATCTTATATATAAAAAAGTCAGATATTTTGAAGAAAAAAATTAGGAATAAATTTTTCAGATCGCCCAATAAAAATGACGGCGTATTGGTCGGAAGAATTTAGCCGGATGCATTTAAGAGCTATATAGTAATAGAGCCGATTCGAATTACGATCCAGATCATTTGATTTCATATAAACATTATTGTTACTTACCTGTTAAAGATCATGTCTCTTTGGTATCCCATAACTTAGCATTAAATACGATATCAATACCCTTTAACTTATCACTTATAAAAGGAGTTTAAGTTCATATCAAATCATATGCTTCACATAGTTTGGAAAATACACAGATTATGTACAATTGAAATACATATATAAGGAGTGTGTCTTCAATGACCATGAGATTTGCATTTCAAGTTTTGAGTAAATACAACATACATTATCAGTAAACACAAGTGATGATTTATTTCGTCATTGCAGGGGAATGTTTTGCATGCTCGAGAGGTTTGCATTTTTTTTAGTATTGAAATTGTGAACTTTTAAAATATAAATTGGGGAAAATAACACTTTTTCCTCCTGTGTTATATGCTTATAGCACTTTTTCCTCCTGAGTTATTCATGCATTCACATTTGCCCTCTCAATTATTATAGAAGTGGCGATTTTTCCCCCTGATAATATTAAATGGACATTTCTACCCTTAAAACAAATATTTTATTTATTTATCTTCTTCAACAAATTATTGCTTATACGTAGGGATGACCACGGTTCGGTTCGAACTGAACCAAACACTATAGCAATCAAATTAAAAAACTTCGGTTATAAACTTATGATTCATAACATAACCTAATACTTGGGTTTCCGTTTATTAAAATCGTGAACTGGAAAAAAATGGATCCTGAACCGTGAACCGGAGGTTCAAATCGGAAAAACTACTAGCAATAGCTTAAATTAGAATTATAATATTTGCAAATAGTGTATGTTTTTTTTCCGCATTTATATTGACTCTTACATATAAGTATATATAATCGCGATTTGAATTTTATTTTGAACCGTCGGTTCACGATTTTGGATCTAATTTGAACGGTTGGTTCAAACTTTCTTTTAAAATTTTATTTTTTTATTTTTAAAATATTATAAATTCAACACTTAATGTATTTTATTTTTTTCAAATCGTGGTTATAATTTGGTGGAGAAGAAAAATAAATGAAATATTTATTTTAAGGGTAAATATGTCCATTTAATATATCAGGGGGGGAAAACTGCCACTTAAATAATTTAGGGAGAAAAAGTGCTATAAGTATATAACAAAGGGGGAAAAAGTGCCATTTTCCCATATAAATTGTGTTTTTAAGTTTTGGGAATTAGTGAATACAATATAGGGTAATTACAAATTGTGATTTGTGAACTTTTAAAAGGTAAATTGCGAACGTTTAGTATGTAAATTGTGTATCTTATACAATAATTTGTTACCACATAATAAAGATGGGGCGAGTTGGGATTTTAGATGCGAGTTGACATAAAGTACATTTTTAATATATTGAATGCTTTTTTTTAAGGTACCATATATTGTATACCTTCAATATATTAAAAATAAACATTTACTATATTTTGTATAATTTGTCTTGTTTATTAAAGAAGTAAAATATCTAATAGAATAATAAATTAAGTGGGTGACTACAAATTAAACCTTAAAAACATTCACCTAATTCTCTATGTCTATAGCTTAGCTTATACTCCTCTGTCCCATTTTATCTGTCTTACTTAATTACTATACATGGATCAAATCAACTATTTCTTCTTTGTTTATTTTCTTTATTATTTTTTACTTATTTTTAAATTTAATTTTTTATGTTTAATAGTACTTTTAGTGTATTTTCTAAATATATAAATTTTGTATACTAATACTAAACTTAATATTATAAAAAATTGGATTAAAAATATCTTCAGTCAAGCCTTGTTAACTGAACCAGACACATAAAAAACGGAAGTAGTAGCTTATAGCTGCAGCGCAGCCACTCTCATCCTCCCCGGCAAGGCGGCAACCTAACGCCTAGCCACCCAGCATCCAACAAGGCAACAATATAGCCTTTGTATAAGAATTCTACTACATGAACTCCCAAATTCTACTCCCTCATTTGTACTCTCTGATGTGGCAAGCCAGGATTGGTTATTTTCAACATGTGGGTCCACAGAAAAGTGTCTACATCAAGAACATGTGAGAGAGAGTACAAGTTAGGAGTATAAAATGAGAGTACACCAAATATTTTCCTTTGTATAATTGATCGTACAATGTAACATTTGTCATAGCAACGCAATCAGTGGCTACTACTGTACCAAATAACGTCAAAGAGTTCTACTACATATACTTCCAAATCTTATTCCTTATTTCAATTTTAGGGCAAATTATGCTGTGCAACCGTGTGCACCATGCATGATACACAAAGTTGCAAAAACGACGTCGTTTTGACGTCCGGCTTAAATAAAAATAATAATTCAGTTTGCCGTTAACGTCGTTATGTTGTGCATAATTTGAACTATATATTCAGAATGAACGAACTATATATCCAGAATGAATGAACTATATATCCAGAATAAATGAACTATATAATTCAAATTATGCACAACATAACACCGTTAACAACAATCAAAACTGAATTTTTTTAAGGCGGTGTGCGGTACACGTCCATTTCCGGTACGGTACGAACCTGTACCGCCGGTACATTTTCAGAACGGTTCGTGACTGTTCAGTTCAAATGACTGTTGGGAGGATTAATTCAACTGTTACGGAATTAATTTCAGATTAATTCCAATTTTGAATTACAGCATTAATCCTCATATTCAATGATCTGTTTTGAAGGTTTTGAACATGGGTTTGAATGCGTAAGTAAATGCTATTTCACCATCTTCTCCTATATAAGAAATAGTAGTTACAGCAGAATTTAACATAGTGAAATATTTTTTTTGAAAGGAAAATATGAAACTTCATTAAGCATCAATAAGAGATGAGATACAGGTTGGTGGCACAGTGAACCGCGAACCTAAGCCAGACATAGAATCCGTAGCCCGTGGTAAGACATGAGCTAAATGATTCACTGACCTGTTGACATGGCGAACACAGAAGTTCCCAATGTCTGAGGCAAGCACTCGACATTGCCTTACAATCAAACCAACATAGGAACGGTTCAAAGCAACAGAATTAAAAG
Organism: Ipomoea nil; assembly: GCF_001879475.1. Taxonomy (NCBI): domain Eukaryota; kingdom Viridiplantae; phylum Streptophyta; class Magnoliopsida; order Solanales; family Convolvulaceae; genus Ipomoea; species Ipomoea nil. The sequence continues at coordinate 4,370,554 of NW_017618464.1, read as the reverse complement.
CTGAGCAGAAATTTAAACAATCAGTTTCTAGAATAACATTATTAAAGTGATTGATCTTCAACCATTTGAGAGCTTCCTTGACCGCCATTGTTTCCGCCATGAAAGGATCATTAAAACAGTTTAACTTCGCACCATAAGCAGCTACGAACTTACCCTCCTCATTTCGTACAACCACACCAACTCCTGCACCGTTAGTGAAGATAGCTGCATCAACATTGCATTTTAGGTAGCCCGCTGGGGGAGGACTCCAGACCGGTGGATTAGACCCAGTTCTGCTACCTCCAGCCTGACCGTACGCCTGCATCCACAACAAACATGTAGCATCCACATGGCTTTGCATGGAAGACAAAGATGGAATGATGTTCCCCCATACTGCCTCATTCCATGAAAACCAAATAACCCAGAGAATCGCGGCCACCTTCATCATATCTGCAGAAATGAATGAAATATAGTGAAATATAGAACATAGACAATTGTTTTCTAGCTTCAAAATATCTGCTTCTACTCCTCTCTTAGTCTACTGTGTTCTAAACTTTGCTCTAGTTCGCTGGGTTCAAAGTTTGGGTGCTCAAACGTTGAAGGTAGCAAATAAGGTTTTAAGGAAATGAACAATTTCGTTCAAACTCGTGCTAACCTCTAAACCGAATCTTTCATCCTTTCTTTTCCAAATATTTGCCTATATTTTTCATATAATAATAATCTTTTTATTATTTGTGGGGTATACCAACAAGAAATTACCCAACAAACCATAATTCAAATCTTATCAATGACCAAAAAGCACTAATGCATAAATATTTAGAAGTTTGTAACTTAGCTGAGTCACATTTAGCGATCTATCTCCTCCACTCATTTCAAAGGCATGAGTGAGGGATTGTTTGGGTTTGGGTTTGGGTTCAAACCTGATCAAACAATTAAGTGTCGCCATTACTACAATTAATTCCTACAAACATTAAATGGCTTTCAATTGTCAGCTCAACTTACTTTTAATGTCAATGAAATATTAAGAAGTTGATTATAATTGGAGAGCCGTGATTCAATTTGATATATCCTTTCACCTTTCGAGGTGTTACGCCGACATGAACAAACAACGACAGTGACCCCATATGCTGTTGGTATTCAAGGTAGTGTGCTGTTGAGCTGTTCCATCTTTTATTATAAAAACTATTGGAGCCACAACTTTCCATGCATATAAGTTTAATAAATGGATAGGACCGGATTAAATGGCCATCCTCCCTACCCCAACTAGCTTTTTTTTTTTTTCTTTTAAAACTCCGAACTGCAAACGTGCTGAATTCGTTCGTCTAGTGACATTACAATACTCAACAATAATTTACTTGTTGCAACTTAATTGGTTAGAACACACACATACACATATATATACATGATGAGGACATGGCCCCAGGGCCCATTTTACTAGATAGATCTTGGTCCAAGTGGGGGTGGAATTAGATTGGCCGAAATCTTGTTAGATTAGGAAGGCATGGTGACCCAAAAAGGTATAAAAGATGAGAGAGAAAGACTTCGCCGGGTATATTTTTGTGTATATTGTCATGCCCTTTTTCCTCTTATTTTTCAGTAAGGGTGCGTTGAAACCCAGAAAATAACTTCTGCAAAATATTTTCCGGGATTTTCGTGTTTGACAAAAGGAGAGAAAATGAGGTCAATGGAAAATGATGTCTTAATCAAAGGAAAATAGATATGTTTTAGGGAAAAATGACTTCCTTTTTTTTGGGAAGTCATTTTCCACCCCCCCCCCCCCCCACCCGCCCTCTTCATGCCTCAATCCTCCTCACGCCTAGAACTGTCAATACGGATTGGCGGGGCGTGTCAAAAAAGCCCGCTCCTTGGCGGGCTTAGATTTTACTAACCCAGCCCGCAGGTCCCGTCACTTCTTCTTTTTTTTTTGGGTTCTTAACTCTTATGTTGTTAGTTTGATACTTTGTTAACTTTTACTATTTGTACACTCTAAAAATAATTAAAATAACTTGTTACATAACTAACATAAGACATAGTTCATCAAACATTAGGCATTATTATTACATAATACATAACAATAACTATAAAGTCCATAGTCTAGAATTTTAAAACATTAAACTAGGGTTATGTTTATTACTTATTAGGTTATAGTTAGCTTTTATAAAATTATATATATATATATATATATATATATATATATATATATATATATATATATAAAAGAAACTGGGTAGAAAATTCAAAAAAAAAAAAATCTAGATTGTGAAATTTTCTTGGAGTATTTGGTAATGAATTTTGATACAATTTTTTCCAGATATGAAGTTCAGTAAGTCTATAACATACACACAAATTTTCATATCAATCCAATGCATAGAAGTAATTTTCTCGAATTTTTCCCTTAAATTGCGTCAGACATAATTTTTCTGGACAGCACACTACCAAGAATTTAACGAAATTTTTTGTGATTACTGGAACATATTTTCAACCAAAATGTTTTTTTGGATATCAAGTTATATAAGTGTAGGTTCTCCAAAAAAAAAAAAATCAAGCAAAAAGGAGTCCAGGAAGTATTTTTTTCCAAATTTATTTTTTCAACTGCGCCAGAAAGAATTTTCTCGGATAGTAAAATATTTTTTTGATGGCTATTTTATCCAGATCTGACATTTAAAATGGTTTCCTGGCCGGAAACTTCTGGAAAACCAGTCTGGCCGACTGGTTTCTACATTTTTTTGCAATATCATTGAATTAAAATGTTGAAGTATACAATTCTATTCATTTTCCGGAAAATGAACCAAACACATAAAGACAATTTTTCTTTGTGCAGCCAAACACAGAAAAGGAAAATATTTTCTAAAAAATGACTCATTTTCTAGAAAACATTTTTCAGAAGTTATTTTACTGCTTTCCAAACGGAGCCTAACTTTCAACCATTGATCAACCTAAATGGATGAATCATATCAGTTATCACTTTTTACTTGAGAGATTGTTCACACTTGAACCCTCACACACACATATGAAAGAAGGGAATGACCATATGTGAATAAGTTTCTTGTAAAGAAAAATGTGTAGATTAATTACATCTATCTAGGTTGAGCAACAATTACGTTGGAAAATAAGTATGAAAGGGGAGAAACTGTTGTGACATTTTTGTAATTATTAAGTGTTTAATTTTGATAAATGCGTAATAGTGCACTCATGATAAATAATAGTGCACACACTTGTGTGCACTATCACTTATTTGTAAATGCACTATCAAGCGATTCTAAACGCACGGTAATAATTACATAAATGTCATTGTATTTTGCTGTAATTTTCATCATTTGATTATCACAAATGGACGGATGCAATTAATCTGTACTTTTTACTAAGAAGGTTTGTTCTCACTTGAACATTCTTCTATATACACATCAAAATCAATGTCTCTTTAGAGCATCTCCAAGGGGGACACTAAATCTGCAAAAATCAACGCCAAAATCCCATCCCACCATTTTGTTGAGCTCCAACTAGCGTCATCCCTGCGCCAAAACACCAAAATATTTGGCGTTGATGAACAGTGGTGCGGCACTATTCATCAACGGCAAATGTGGGAGGGGCTACAAAATTACGTTCATACCCTTATTTCTTTTTCTAATTCCAAATGTATCCTTATTTGTTTTATATGTACTTTTTGTATTTTGTTAAATACTTATATTTAAAGTTTGTAATAATAAATATAAATTGAGTTAATACCCAAAATCGTCCTCGACTATAATGGTTTTTCTCAATTTCGTCCTAAACGACTTTGGTGACCTAATATCGTCCCAGACTTTTGTGTTTCGCTCAATTTAGTCCCAGACTTTTGTGTTTTTCTCAATTTAGTCCCTCATTTGTTATTCTGTCCATTTGGTGTTAAATAAATAGACAATTCAGTAATTTTAATATTGACATCTCTTTTACTCATAGACATGTGAACTGCGAAATCCTTTTTTTTTACGAATTACCCCCAGAATTACTCCTAAAACTGCGAATATAAAATTTGATTTGCAGGCCCAGGAGTAATTCTGGGTGTAATTCGTACAAGAAAGAGGAATTTCGCACTTCACAAGTTGAAAGTAAAGAGAGATCAATATTGACATTACTGAATTGTCCCTTTATTTAACACCAATTTGACGGAATAACAAATGGAGGACTAAATTGAGCGAAACACAAAAGTCTGGGACGATATTAGGTCACCAAAGTCGTTTAGGACGAAATTGAGAAAAACCACTATAGTCGAGGACGATTTTGGGTATTAACTCAATATAAATTATACCATTTTAAATGTCTCATTGAGGCGATCGAAACAAGACTAATATTAAATATATATTAATTAAATTTTCAAATACATGTTTTATGTTAAATGTACTACATGGTTTATGCTATATTATTATTGTGGAATAAACTAAATTTTCAAAAATATTGTTAAATTTGATTTATGAAACAAAAATTAATAAAAATTATTATTTACATCACAAGTTATGTTTTATATTAAACTAATTAAGTTCGAACTAAATTATAGTAAACTAATTAAATTCGAACTAATAATTGAGAAATCAAATTATTTTAGTATAAAAATTTGATGTTTTGGTGTTTTAGTGTAAATGGGTTGGAGATGAATAAAATTTGGTGTGAGAATATTCTATTTGATATGAATCATATCATATGATATTTGGTGGAGAAATTTAGTATTTTGGTGTAATGTAGGTTGGAGATGGTCTTAAAAATACTGGTATAAATTTAAAGTTCTCCATTTAATTTAAAATTATACCATATATAAAAGACATCGATTCAGATTAGGACTTTAAAATTTTTCATATATACATAAACATGCCTAATATATTAATGTAGTACAAATGTACAATGTGGACTTTTATTTGCATTTTTAGGTGAGAGAAAGGGTGGACAGATGACAGTGAAATGTGTTTTTTTTTTTTTCTTGTGTACTTTTGTTTTATTAGTACACAACATCATTCAAATATATTTATTGTAATTAATTGAAAGTTTTTATAATGTTAGTATCCAATAAGTTAAGACAGATAAGTTTGTACACATTATAAAAAACATCTCTTTTTCTTCTCTCAAAAGGTTCAATCCCCAACCCTAAGAGGCCCCACACTCCGATCCGACAAAGCATTGTGGGAAGAACATTTCTTTTTCTTATCAAGATGGGAGGGGGAGACCGTACCCAAGCTTAGACACTCTCCCTCGCTCTACAGACACTCGTCACCCACACTACAAGAAGGGAAAGTTTTCAATTCCACCAAGTTGGCTTGCTGTTAAATACCCAAGATAGAAAAGAGCATCCGCCACCCTGCTTTAATTTGCTCACGGTAAATTGCACAATGGATATCCTCCAACCCGACCTGTCCACCCAATTGAAAGCAGCCTCAAGTAAACTTCGAATTAGATCTCTTAATATGGTATGCTCATAGATCCAATTCATTACATTCTTAGCATCCGATTGAATTTCAATATCCCGAACACCCTTTCTCACGCCCATTTTATAGCCCTCACAATAGGTATGGCCTCGGCACGGTCGCATCCCCATAGTTTTCCCTACCCATAAATCCTCCCCTCCACTCCATAAAAAAACATCTTTAAGTGTTTACCTATCAATTTATGTCCAATATGGAGAAGGGGAAGCTTTCTCATGTGTAGCAGAATCTATTGGAGATGTTGTTTATGGATTCCTAATATCACCACAATTGAAAATGGGAATGGAGATATGAAAGAACCTTTGTTGGTCCACCCACTTTTAAAAGTGGGATAATCATAGTATTTCTTTCCTTTTTATTTATTTATTTATTTATTGTGCAATGTGCAATAATAACGTACACTTTATTATAAAATCTTTAATTATAGAATAATGATTATATATATTTTTTACATTGATCAGAGGCTAAAATATTCTATTTGGATCAACGCTTTACCTTAGTTATCTGCTGAAGAAGACAGAACATATATATAAGCTACAAGAGAGGTGAAAATTTAATTTAGGTTCCTAGAATCAGACACTAGTACGAGGTTACTATTTCTGAGTTAAATAAAACTCAAGACAAAACATTATTACATTAATTTAAACAAATAATATAACAAATTAACAGTGCTTTCCACTGCACTTCAATCTTTTCTGATGTTGGTTTAACTTATCTTTTTCTTTTTATTTTTTTGAGTAACAAGAAAATCCGCAACTACTATTCAAGAGTGTATATTAGGTAAATTTCTCTATTGTGTAAAAATTCACAAACCACACAGAATAATAAGTAAATCGCACTAAGAAAACTATGTGCAATGTGTTCGACTAAGAAAGTGTTGGCAATAATAATTAAGAAAGGGTTGCGGTAAAATAAGGGGAAAAAAAATAATGGGACCAATTTTATAAATATTACAAACTTAAAATTTTGCAATAATTATAAAATTGACCTCGTATTTTTATTTTTATTTTTATTTTTACAAAAATACTCAAACATTGATGAACTATGATGATTGACTGAGATCCGTCCTTACCTTTTACAGGATGTGAGTCGTCCACCTATATATGTGTGCGCATGCATGCACATACACATTATAAGGTATTCCCATCATCAATTGGATTTCATTACGTAAAATTCGACTATTACTAGATAGAAAACTTAACCCAGATATTTTTAATTAATTTATTAATAGTCCGCTTATCAACTGTCAATGGATTTGATAATATATTTGTTTTAATTTCAAAATGAAATAATGAAGAGGGGAAGCAAGAAATCAAGATTTTGACATGTCTAGGCTTAGTACAAGCACTTTGAAGCCATTACTAATAGAGTAATAGTCGGATGGATCTTCAAAAAGCGTTAGGGCACATAAGTGAAGTGCACTCAAAATTTGGGTTTTGTTGGTGAGGACAGGCATATGAGGCAGACAGTGCGTGGAACTGTCGTCAACTCACAACACAAGAAGATAACACAAAATTTGAAACATGTGATTCTCAATTGTCAGATGGTCCGATCCACTCCCACTACAACCACACAATATGTAGTGATTCTTAATTGGATTAACGTAATTTCATGTACAGCACACATGTTGTCGTAACTCGCAAGTATTATCATTCTTTGAGGCTGAATGGCAACCAGTCATCAAGTGTAATGCCTTGCGATTTTATAACGCATTTAAAATATCTCCATTGATTTATATTTCCAAAGTGAATGGTAAGTCCGCTCTCAAAACATTAGTCTAGTGAGTAAAAAATATCATTTATTTACCCATAGCTAATCAATTTAAGAAGATCAATAGGCCATTCTAAATATAATCATTCTAGGGGCTGAATGACAACCCGTCATCAACTGCAATGCCTTGCGATTTTATAACACATCTAAAATATCTCCTCTAATCTATATTTCCAAAGGGAACAATAAGCTCGCGCCCAGGATATTTATATAATAGATGAGAAATATCATTTATTTGTCCATAGCTAATCGATTCAAGAAGAACAATAGACCACTCTAGAAATATATAATCATTCTAGAGGCTAAATGGCAACTATCATCAACTATAGTGCCTTGTGATTTTATAATAACCCATATAAAATGTCTCTTCTATATTTCCAAAGGGCACACAGTAAGGCATGCCTCCAAGACGAGGGGGGAGATTATCAAGTTAATAGTCTGACCAACTTGATTGAGGTTACTCCCAACACAACACCCCTTATTGCTTAGATAGTAATAATGTTGGATATATGGTTGTAAAATACCCAATAATAATCCTACGAAAAGATTATTATTTGTAAAGGAAAAATTTGGGAAGGATGATCGTGTATGGTGGGAAGGGTGTTTTGTACGAGTTAAGCGAAACATTCTTTCCTTAAAACCTTATATGTTACCTCCCACAAGTGCTAGGAGCGTTGTAGATTAGGTTTTCCAGGATAAAACGTACAACGATTCAATTGTTTGAGTACCCAAACAATGAACCCGGCGGATTAGAGCAAGGCTAGAACACAATTGGCTAAAGAAGAGAGTAGAGGCAGAGAGTGTTTTGGAGAGAAAACATATTTTCTGTGTTGTGTAAAATTTTGCTGCTCTACTTCTCCTTTTATAGGATTGTTGGAGTGAATAGCATTGATTTTGGCATTCAAAACTGATTCAAAATCAGTTTGTAACTCCTGAAACAGCATGCCACTAAGTGAGACTAAATTCAGAATTAGAATTAATGTAAGATTAATTCCGTAACGGGTGAATTTAATCTTCACAACTGTGGTAGGTGTGGTTTCGTGCTGTGCCGGCGTGGCGGACACGAATTCAAGCCTGAATCAACCTAACATTTTTAGTCTCCCTTTGGGATTTGATTTGCACCCCCTGCGCGCGAGAGAGAGCATCTATACTATACAATTCAATAAGTCTTAAAAGTGCTCTTGTATAAATAGTGGTGCAAACCGACTTCCCAAACCAATGTGGAACAAAAGCTTCACTTTTTCCCTTCATTTTTCCAGGCCAACTCAATGGGTTTACTTTGAGAATCAATATCTCATTCATCCATTATCCATTTTGAGCGTACAATATATCAATATCTTCGTCTCACTACGAAGAACCTGAATTGACCCGACCCAAATTAGAAGTGGACTCCACTAATAATTATACCACAAAATAACCACTTAATATGTCATTGTAAGCTATTTTTTCCAACAAATAATATCTCCATGTATTTTCGAGTACAGCTCATCAACTGGTTAACTACCTCAAAATTTATACTTTGTTAGGAAGCACAGGGTGTAAGAAGATATAAATTTCGCCTTGTTGTAGGAATTAGTATGCATTAGGAGTCTATAAACTAGTTGAGCTACATCCGCAGTTTCGTTACTCCTCTAGCCCCCAGGGGTAGGAGTTGTGAGGTGGGATTCAAACTTAAGAATACCATTGTGCTCATGTTCTTAAAAGTGTTTTTGCATTCTCGTTCTCTTATTTCCATTAATTTCCAGTTTGTCTCTTGATTCGTAAGGTTTTGCATACGAACATTATAAATGGAGCCGCAAGTGTTGAGAGAATTTGCAAAATATGATTCGATAATCAAAACTCAAGTTCGATAGAAACTATTATTAAAAAACAAACAAACAAATAAAAACACTATAACATGCTATGTGAGTTAATATCTAAGTTATCGACTATTAAGACTTCACTATTTTACTTCTAAACTATCAAATTTGTCCAATTTTATTCCCAATTATGCAAATATTAACCAAAACAATCCTCATTCTAATTTACCATCAATGTTGAAGGGTAAAAATAAATGAGGGGAGGGTGGCGCTGAAAAAGACTAGGGATGATCTAATTCCTAGCCAAATCTTCCTGCTAGAGACTCGAGAAGGCAAAGAATGAGAAATTACATTTATATCCTCATTCTTAACGCTACTATTTGGATTTAGGATCATTTTAAGTAAAAATTACATAATTAAAGATAAAATTAATAATCAAATATCAAAGTAATGAAATCTTAATAATCAATAATCGAGGACCAAATCAGTTTAACGTGATGTAATCTAAGACTAATCATAATTTGGTAGACTCTTTTATAATGGGTCAAACACGTGAATGGACCTACATATAAAATAAGGAAATACGAAACATATTTTGGATACGAAATAAGTGGCAAATTATACTATAAACTAGGATTCGTACATTGTAGACCTTAGTTCAAAATGAAATTCAGATTATTTACTTGTAAATAAATTGAATACGTACATACTTTGTTAACTGCAGGCACATAATATACCGTTAACATATTATATACTTACAATTAACATATTATGTGTTTATAATAAAAATATTATGTATTTATAATTAATATATTATGTACATTCAATTTATTACAAATACATAATTTTTAAGTCGAGTCCACAATCTAAAGTAGACCATGCTTCATGGTATAACAATTAAAAATAAGTGGAAGGTTGTTCGAATGCAAAGTTACGCTGTCACAAAGCCCAATCCATTTCAAGCACACAGTAAAAGCTTTAGTCAAGGCCTGCGTACTCATCTTGGGCTTGTGATACAAAGCCCATTAGCAATTTCTTTGTGAATGCCAAGCCGTATGGTCTCGGCAAATTATGCCGTGGAACCGTGTCTACCTTTCAAAACTTAATATAGAATTTTGTAATTGTGAATATGAAATTAAAAAATTATAAACATAGAATTTTATAATTATGAACATAGAATTCAGTAATTATGAACATAGAGTTTTGCAGGGACGGAGCCAAGAATTTTGTTAAGACGGGGCGAAGAAGAAGGGACGAATCTATCAATTTTTTCAAGTGAAGGCGAAACATTAAAACAAAAGAGATCATTTAAAAAAAAAATAAATTACCTAATAAATATAGGTATAAATATTGTTGGATATAGGCGAAAAATAAAACACATCGAAATTTTATTAAAAATATTCATAACAAAATATGAAACATAATTAATTTAATAAAATAATTTGAATAGAGAACAGGTGGAAGCGGTTTCAAAACTGTTTATAATTGTGAATATAAAGTTCTGTAATTGTAAATATGAAATTAAAAAATTATGAAAACATAGAATTTTATAATTATGAACATAGAGTTCAGTAATTATGAACATAAAGTTCTGCAAGGACGGAGCCAGGAATTTTGTTGAGAGGGGGCGAAGAAGCAGGACGGATCCATCAATTTTTTCGAATGAAGGCGAAACATTAAAACAAAAGAGATAATTTAAAAAAAAAAAAATTACCCAAGAAATATGGGTATAAATATTGTTGGATATGGGCAAAAAGTAAAACACATCAAAATTTTATTAAAAATATTCATAACAAAATATGAAACATAATTAATTTGATAAAATAATTTGAATAGAATGTTATGTGTGTGTGTATGTGTGTGTGTTATATTAAATATTAAAAAAAGCTATTAACTTGAATGATGCAATGCGAATTATAATTCCGATGCTACATTTGGATTGCACTCTCTAAAAAAAAACTTTCTCTCTACGTTTTCCTTCGTTTTGGTAAGTTACCGGTAGGGCACCAATCATGGACTTACCTTCCATGGACATGGTGTCCGGTGAGCCACCGGCGACCGCCTCCCCGGAGGTTGAGGGGGAAGCAAGAAGGGCAACACATGCAAGAAAGAAGATCAAAATCTTGAAACGCTCTTTCGCCGATGCAATTTCAGCCTCGCCTATGCCAGAAGACGATACTATGTCGGAAGAGATCGATTCCGACTGGCTGGACGAGGATTTGCCTGTGCACTCGGACCTAGAAGCAGACGAGATGAGAGAAGGGATACCGGTGGTCAGATTCTCGAAAGAAGAAAGGGAAGAGATGGTGAAACCTTGGAAAAGGGCGATAATCTTAAAATATTTAGGGAAACCACCAGCTTTTCCTCTTCTCCGCCAACGCCTCTTTAGGCTTTGGAATATCAATGGCAAAGCAGAACTCCTTGATCTTGGCATGGGATGTTACGTGGCGCGCTTCAGTCTTGCGACGGAGTACAAACACGTACTTCTCGGTGGTCCTTGGAAGCTTTTTGACTGTTATGTCATCCCACAAAGATGGCGTCCAGACTTTGATCCTCGCACTGCTAAGATGGAGAAAATTGCGGTGTGGGTTCGTCTACCGGGAATACCGGTGGAATACTACAAAGAATGTTCAATCAAGAAAATACTCTCCTTCGTGGGTAATCCTATCAAGCTAGATAAGTTAACTGAAGGGGTTGAGAAGAGCATGTTTGCCAGGGCAGCGGTCGAGATCGACTTACAAAAGCCCCTCGTCTCCATGGTTTGGGTTAGTGACAGAATCCAACGTATCGAATTCGAAGGCCTTCACACTATTTGCTTTGGTTGTGGGCAGGTAGGTCACGTGTCGGCAATGTGCAAGAATGGGAAATCTCCAGAAGATGTTTCTCAAGCCAGCCCCGACCCCGTCGATCCGATGGAAGAAACGGGAAGGGAGGGAGATGCCGCACCGGAGAAAGTTCACGTGAAATATGGTCCTTGGATGTTAGTGACCAAGAAGAAAGCTCAGCAACAAGTTAACAATCGCGACAAGGGTCGGAATGCCAGGAATCCGAAACCTAAGACTACGGATAATAAAGAGAAGGGGAAAAAAGTGGTGGCAGCCAGAACTGTTAACTCTGGATCTCCGGCCACTAAACAGGGAACGAAGGTAAACAATGCTGCGCCGGTTATTCCTGTTAGTAACACCTTCTCTACCTTGCAGGATGTTGGAGAGCTCCATGAGACGCCTGTCTTTGTTGAAGGAGAAACTGGAACAACCAGTGGACCTATCAGCATTAGGAATTCCCAACAAAAGGGGAGAAAATCCAAAGGCAAACAGAAGACTGCTTCGAACCAAGGCCAGTCCCCGACTGGTAATACTCCTACGCGAGGCCAGAAGTTGACCACCACCACCGCGGCCCATGCCCGAGCATCGACGAGCCGCACAACAGGTCGGCAGCAGACACCTGGCGAGGAGGGGGCATCCGGAACCTTTGTGTTCGGTTCTGTCTTGGGGAGTCAGCAAACTTCCCAGTTGCCTAGAGGTTCTCACCCCGTGTCTATTTTTTTGGCTACGCATAAGGAAGGCGATCAACAAACTTCCTCGTCGATCGTCCGTTCCCAATGATTGTGCTCTCTTGGAACTGTCGGGGTATTGGCAACCAGGCAACTATCCGTCACACAAAGACTCTATTAGCCAATAGGAACGTGGGGGCTCTTTGTTTTCTGGAAACCAAGACCAACAAGGCCGACAAGCTTCTCAAAATGCTAAGTAAGTTGGGTTTCGATAATTTTTATATGGTTAACACCCTCGGTTTTGCAGGGGGGCTTCTTTTGGTTTGGAACAAGAGTATTCTTGATCTCGAGGTGGTAGGAAGTAATTCCCAATCAATTCACTGCAAAGCGTCAGAAGGAGGAACGTCTCAGTTCTTTTTATCCTTTGCGTATGTAAGGCCTAACCAAAGGGCCAAGGAATTGTTTTGGACCGATTGCAAAAGCTTCGGGGATTCACTTAATGCACCGTGGATCCTCTTAGGCGATTTTAATGACGTTGCCGATCTTTCAGATAACTGGGGAAGTGAGCATATTAACATGAACAATCTTACCAGATTTCGGGAAGCCTTCGAAAATTGTGGGCTCATGGAGGTTGCTTCGGATGGGCCAAAATTCACATGGGTTAGACAAATTGGAGGGCGCACGGTTCTGAGACGGAAGCTAGATAGGGTCTTTTGGAATATTGAAGCCCAAGAGGTTTTTCCTGAAGCCAAAGCCAAGGTACTGACTAGAACTCATTCTGACCATCATCCCATATCGTTCTTAAGTGTTGCAGGACCGGTCCCGGACAGAAATAATAGGCCATTCCGGTTCGAGGCCGCCTGGCTCACGAGGGAGGATTACAAAGAGCTTTGGAAGAAAGCTTGGAATGACAACCCTAATGACGTAGAGAGGGCCATTAAAGAGGTTACCAATCTAAGTATGAAATGGAACGGGGAGGTTTTCGGTAACATTTTCAAAAGGAAAAGGATTATCCAAGCCAGAATCCATGGCATCCAAATGTCACCTTGGTACAACTCTCGGGGTCTCCAAGCTCTGGAACACAAGCTCTTAAAGGAGCTCAACTCAGTCCTTGCTCAAGAAGAGTTGTTTTGGTTCCAAAAATCGAGAAAGGCTTGGATTCAAGATGGGGACAGGAACACCAGATTCTATCACAAATCCACAATCATCAGAAGAAGTAGGGGAAGAGTCAGGTCACTGAAGGTCAACGGTGAGTGGAACTCCGATCTCCAAGTACTTAAGGATCATGTCTCTCACTTTTTCGTGAATCTGTTTAAAAAAGCCAATCAAGAAGGAGGGCATACTCCAGAACAACATTCGGGTCCCCGTCTTAGTCCGAGGGAAGCGGAGGACCTGACCAAGCTCGCAAACATGGAGGAAGTTAGAAAAGCAGTTTTTGGCATGAAGAGGCTAGGTAGTCCGGGGCCTGATGGTATCCAAGTAGCTTTTTATCAAGACTACTGGAATGCAGTGGGTAGCAGCATAACCAGGTTTGTCAATGAGGCTTTGGTTTCAGGTAAGGTACCGGTAAGTTTCCTTGAAGCTTTTATTACCCTGATTCCTAAAAGAGATAGTCCGGAAACTGCGGCCGACTTTCGGCCTATTACCTTGCTTAATGTCATTTTCAAAATCTTGTCTAAAGTGATTGTCAACAGGATGAGACCTCTGATGATCAAACTCATTGGCCCACATCAGAATAGCTTCTTACCAGGTCGATCTACCCTGGACAACATTGTTCTTACTCAAGAAGTTATGCATAGTATCAACAAGAAAAAAGGGGAAGAAAGGTGACTTGGTGATCAAAGTTGATCTCCACAAAGCGTACGATAGCCTGGACTGGGGTTTTCTAGCTTCTGTTCTAACCGATTTTGGGTTCCCGCAACGCATGATCAATCTAATCTTATTTTCTTTAAAGGAAAGCAGAATTGGCATTCTTTGGAATGGGGAAAAAACTCCCCCGTTTGAACCAGGAAGAGGTCTGAGACAAGGTGACCCGTTAGCGCCCTATCTCTTTATTCTAGCCATAGAAAAGCTTTCATATTCCATTCAAAAAGAGATAAGCGATAAGAAGTGGAGCCCTGTTCACATCTCAAGAGGTGGGATTGGGATCTCTCATCTCTTCTTTGCCGACGACTTAATGCTCTTCGGGGAGGCTTCGGAAAATCAAATAAAGTCCATCATGGATTGCCTAAACAAATTCGCCAATTGGTCAGGTTTGAACATTAATTTCTCTAAATCCCTCATTTATTGTTCTCCTAACACTACCAACAGGACCAAAAGGAGGGTGGGCACCATCTTTGGCATCCCGGTCACGGAAAATCTGGGCAAGTATTTGGGAATTCCTATTCTCCAAAAGAGAGTGAGAAAGCAACACTTTAACTATATCCTTGATAACATGCGGCGAAAGCTGAATAACTGGAAAGCGGATTCGTTGAGCCTTGCTGGAAGAAGAATTCTTGTCCAATCAGCCCTGGCCACAGTACCGGTCTATACCATGCAAACGTTGGCTCTCCCTACAGGTACGTGTAATGACATTGATAAAATCTGCAGGGATTTCCTTTGGGGTTCGTCTGAGGGTAAAAGAAAACTGCATCCAATCAGTTGGAAGGAGGTGTGCAGGCCCCGCGACTTGGGCGGGTTAGGTCTTCGGATGGCCAAAGATTTCAACTTGGCCCTCTTGGCCAAACTTGCGTGGCAAATCCTCACTAACTCAGACAAGCTCTGGGTTAAAGCCTTAAATCAAAAGTACATTCAAGGGGATAATTTCTTCACCTCACCAACTCATTCTAATGCATCGTGGGGATGGAAAAGTATCCTCAAAGGAAGATCAATAGTGGAAACCGGGGCACGTTGGAGAGTAGGGGACGGTAAGTCCTTAGACTTTTGGTCCGATTGGTGGGTCAATGATAAGCCGCTTGGTCTCGAAATGGGGATTGATATCCCAGAAAATCTCTACACTAAAAAAGTCAGCGACTTTATTAAGGAGGACCGTAGTTGGAATGTGGATTATTTGGTAACGTTTCTGCCGGAGGATTTAGTGAGCAAGATACGCGCAATTCCCATCTCGGTGGAGGCCTCCACTGCCGATGCACTCACATGGCCGGATAGCTCTACAGGTACGTTTTCTGTGGCCTCTGCTTATAACCATATTGCAGGTACGGTGGAGGAGGTTGATTGTTGGCCATGGGTGTGGAAGATTCATTGCGTTGAGAAAGTGAAAACTTTTCTTTGGCTCCTACTTAAGGGCAAGCTGCTTACAAACACAGAGGCACTTGACCGAAGACGGTGCATGTGTTAGATGCCAAGATGAAGAGGAGTCCCTTTCACATCTCTTCCGAGATTGCCAGTTCGCGAGAGATTGTTGGGAGGCCATCGAGAAATATGGAGGGAAGAGGCTCAGGAACTACCTGCCGATGAACACTTGGATCGAGTGTAATGTTCATAGTAAAAGCTTGACTGATGACGGTGCACCCTGGAACATCATTTTTGTTTATGTACTTTGGCAGATCTGGAAGAGCAGGAATGGTTTGATTTTTAATAATAAGGCCGAAGCTCCAACTCAGGTTGCGAAAATGGCATACACTTTTGCAAATGAAGCAAAAGCTCATATTATCAGGCACAGAGGTGTGTCTCAAGGCTATCACAACTGGGTCAGTTGGATTCCCCCTCAACCGGGGTGGGTGAAAATCAACACAGACGGAGCGATGAAGGCTAGCACAGGGCTAGCAAGTGCCGGTGGCATTGTTCGCGATGATCACGGGCTTTGGGTCAAAGGTTTCGCAACAAAAATCGGCATGACAGATAGCTTCTCAGCAGAGCTGTGGGGCCTAAGGGAGGGTTTACGGCTCTGTTTGAGAGAGGGGTGGGATTCAGTTTGGGCCGAAATGGACTCGGCGGCAGCAGTCACCGTCATGAATAAGGGTAATCATAACGAAGAGGCCGCTGTGGCTTTGGTCAGAGACTGCTTAGACCTTAGCAGAAAGTTTCACAGGTTCAAGATCTCTCACATAATGAGAGAATGTAACAGATGTGCTGATTGGCTCGCGAATTTTGGTCAGAATATCGCTTGGGAAACGCTTTGGATCGACTCGGCACCGGAGGACCTCAATGACATTCTCCGGGCGGATTCCCGTGGCACGCCTAGTTTAAGGGTTAGATAAGGCTCTCTTTGAGGGCTTCAAATTTACCAAAAAAAAAAAAAAAAAAAAAAAAAAAAAAGCTATTAACAATGTGATTGTGTTGAAGACAAGAGAAACTGTAAAATTGTATTTATGCCAATAAAGGATTCAAACTCTAGACCTTCATTATAACCAAAACATATGTTCTGCCAACTAATTTATCTCACTTCTTATTAACATTTATCTGTTTGTTTCTTTATAGTAATACTAAAACTTGTACTATGTATACATATATACATACAACTATTATATATGGGGTAGGGGTGGGGGAGGGGGGCAGCTGCCCCCCTTGGCTCCGTCCATGGAGATCTGTAACTGTGAATATAGAGTTCAATAATTGTGAATATAAAGTTTAAAAATTATGAACATAGAGTTCAGTAATTTACAATCCTATGGTCTCCCTTTCTAAAGAGGGGCAAATTTTACTGTGAACCATAGTCTATGTAGTATCATGGACTATAAAGTGTGTATTATTTTAATTACACTTCAGTTTCATTTGATAATATTATTATATTTTTTACTTTCATTTTTCCTCTATAGTAGTTTCATTATAGCAATACTAAAATATCAATTTAATTCTACTTCAATTTCATTTAATAATATACATTATTGTTTGAGCTCTATTTTTTTGTTTCATTTTAATTAATGTAAGTTATAAAAAAGTGACTTTTTACTACCCAAATTAAAATACTTTTATTTTGAAACTTGAAATTACAACTAATTTTTTAAAAATTAAATAATAAGATATATATGTTAATTTAATTTATTGTAATGATTTCCTAAAATAGTGGAGTATTATACCATGGACTATGGTCCACTTTTCGAGTACACTAAATTAAATTCTATTTTTCTAACTTAAGTTTAGTTTTTTTATACAAATAAAATTAATATATAAAAATATATAATTTAAAAGTTGTAATTAAGATCTTTTAAATGACACTTATATTGATATTTTTGTTTTAATTTTTAAATTAATACGGTTATATTATATTCATTTAAAACACTTAAAATGCTATATTTTGTTTTTAGTATCACTACTATTCTTTTCTTTAGTAGATTATTTGTTTGCAAAGCTTTTAAAATGTAACATTTTTATATACTCAGCCCATAGGGTTACAATACCTTTAAAATATCATGTACACATTTTCTAAAAGAATATTTGTGAAACAAATACTCCAATATTTTTTATGATTCAAATTCCAACATACTTGTAAAAGAGGGTAATATCTCCAACACTTGATGTGGTTGACTCTATCAATGAATATATGACTTCTTTAAAACATTGAAGAAAATACATATTTAAGCTTTATCAACCGTGCTTGCAAATTTGATTCTAATATTGTCAACAGTGTGGGATGAAACTGCAGTGCAATGAACTAATCGCTCAATTGATTTGTGTAACAACACACGGATGATCATTACTAAACTCGAAAATCATGTTTTAGAAGCAAATGTATTACTGGGAAATAGTGCAAGACAGGGACGGAGGGAGAGGGGGGCGGCTGCCCCCCTCATCCCACCCCCACCCCCACCCCATATATAGTATTTGTATGTATATATGTATATATAGTACATGTTTTAGTATTAGTATAAAAAAACTATAAAATATTAACAAGAAGTGAGTTAGAGTAGGTGGTAGGGCACAACTTTGGTAATAATGAGGTTAAGGGTTCCAATCTTAGCATCAACATAGTTTTACAATTCTTTTTTAATAGCTTTTTTAATATTACACACACTCTCTATAATAAGATGTGTAATTTATAATGTGTTTTCTATTCAAATTATTTTATTAATTATGTTTCATATTTTGTTATGAATATTTTTATAAAGTTTCGATGTGTTTTATTTTTCGTCCATATCCAACAATATTTACAATTATATTTCTTAGGTAGTTTATTTATTTATTTTTAAATTATCTCTTTTGTTTTATTCCTTTTTAATAGCTTTTTTAATATTACACACACTCTCTATAATTAGATGTGTAATTTATAATGTGTTTTCTATTCAAATTATTTTATTAATTATGTTTCATATTTTGTTATGAATATTTTTATAAAGTTTCGATGTGTTTTATTTTTCGTCCATATCCAACAATATTTACAATTATATTTCTTAGGTAGTTCTGGTTTGAGTGGTGGATTGGCTCTGTTGTGGAGAGCGAATAATACAGCGAGATGGATTAGTTATTCCACAAACTATGTGAATGTTGAGGTGACTATGCCGGGGTTTGAAAAGTGGAGAATGACTGGCTTTTATGGCTTTTCACAGAGGGGTCAAAGAAGAGACTCGTGGGATCTTATTCGTACCTTAGCTGGCAGATCGAATCTACCGTGGGTGATGATTGGAGACTTTAATGATTTACTTTATCAATCTGAGAAGCGGGGTGGAAACCCTCATCCTCTGAGTTTATTGCATGGGTTCGGTGAGACTATAGAGGAGTGTGGATTAGCGCAGATGCCAATGATGGGATATCCGTTTACCTGGGAAAAAGGAAAAGGCACACCGAATTGGATAGAGGAAAGATTAGACAAGGTTTTGACTAGCCAGAGTTGGCGTGAGAATGTGCCGGATGCTAGTGTGCAAAATATATTAACCCGAAAGTCCGATCATTCTGCTCTTTTCCTTGGGATTCTGAATCTTCGGGAAAGGACGGGTGGTTGAGAAGAGGGTTTCGTTTTGAGATGGCATGGCTGCACGATGAAGGATGTAGGAATGTGGTGGAGAAGGCATGGAATGAAGGCGCAGGAAGGGGGTTGCAGGAATGTATCTCTATTTGTGGAAATCGTTTGTCACGTTGGGGAGGAGAGCGTTTTCATAAGTTTGGTGAACGGATCAGAAACCTGCGGAAGGAACAATTGCGTCTGAGGGGGTGTAATGATCCGGTCTCATTAGCTGAGTTCCAACGTTTAGAGGAGTGCCTATGTCGTATTGAGGCCCATGAGGATACATACTGGAGGCAGAGAGCCAAGCAGCATTGGCTTAAGAACGCGGATGCTAACACGAAATATTACCACAGGTATGCATCTCATCGCAAGAAAAAGAATACTATTTTAAAAATTATGAATGATAGTGGGGATTGGGTGGAAGGTGAAGCCATGAGGAATGTTATCTACAACTATTATAAGACTATCTTTACCTCCGACTCTCCAAGTGATAGTGGGGAATTCTTTGGAAATATAGCCTCTCGGGTAACACAAGTACAGAATGAATTGCTCTTGCGGCCCTTTGATGCTAGTGAGGTAAAGAGTGCTCTATTTTCAATGTTTCCTGACAAAGCACCAGGACCGGATGGAATGAATCCGGGTTTCTACCAGCATTTTTGGGATGTAGTGGGTGGTGATGTATTGGCCTATATTGTGAATTGTCTTAATACTCGCTCGTTTCCAGCTCGCCTAAATGATACAAATATAATATTAATCCCTAAGAAGAAAACCCCTGAGATGGTCTCGGATTATAGACCGATAGCACTGAGTAACGTGGTATACAGGATTATGGCTAAGGTTATAACTGCCAGGATGAAACCGCTTATGGGGGATATTATATCTGACACCCAAAGTGCTTTTATTTCTGACAGGCTAATAACAGATAATATTTTGATTGCTGCTGAGGTTGGGCATCTTTTGAACAGAAAACAATGTGGAATCACAGGATGGGGGGCTTTGAAACTGGATATGGCAAAAGCCTATGACCGAATGGAGTGGCCCTTCTTGCGGAGTATGATGTTAGCATTGGGCTTTGATGAAAGGTGGGTGGATTTGATAATGTTGTGTGTGACCTCAGTTTCATATAGTATTCAGGTTGGTGGAACACGAAGTGACCAGATCATGCCGACTCGTGGATTGAGGCAGGGTGATCCACTATCACCTTATCTCTTTATTATTTGTGCTGAGGGACTTTCATTGCTACTACAACAGGCACAGTTGAGAGGAGATCTACATGGGTGCAGAGTAGCTAGGGGAGCCCCCCTATATCCCACTTATTTTTTGCAGATGACAGCTTACTCTTTTTTAGAGCAACTGCGCAGGAAGCCAGTGTGGTAAAACAGTGTTTATCAGTGTATGAGGAAATGTCTGGGCAAGCAGTGAATTACTATAAGTCAAGTATTTGCTATAGTAAGAATACACGGGATGAACACAGAGAGGAGATTGCCAGTATTTTGGGAGTGGCTCAGGCTCCGAATTTTGGGAAGTATTTAGGACTTCCATCATTTGTGGGCAGGAATAGGATAGCAGTTTTCTCATATATTGATGATAAGATTAGACAGCGGATTGGGTCCTGGAATAAGAAATTGCTTTCACGGCAGGTAAGGAGGTCTTATTGAAAAGTGTGGCACAGTCTATGCCCACTTTTTCTATGAGTGTCTTTTTACTACCTATGAATACTTGCACAGCCATTGAGAGAGTTATGAATCGTTACTGGTGGAGATCTAAGGATGATCAGGGCATCCATTGGAAGGCATGGGATAAATTGTGCATCCCTAAGAAATATGGGGGATTGGGCTTTAAGGAGTTGCATGCCTTTAATTTAGCTATGCTGGGGAAGCAGGCCTGGCGTTTACTCACCAAACCTGAATCATTGGTTTTCAGAATATATAAAGCCAGGTACTATCCTAAAGGGACATTCTTTGATGCTTGTATAGGGAATAATCCAAGTTACTGCTGGCGTAGTATTATGGCTGCACAGGAATTAATTTGTGGGGGAGTCAGACGCAGGATTGGAAATGGGGAGGGAACTCTTATATGGGATCATCCATGGTTTCAGGATGAAAATAATGCGAAAATAATCACTGACAAACCACCATACTTGGCGCAGGCAACTGTAACGGGATTAATAGATCAGGAAGCGGCGGCCTGGGATAATGATATTTTAACTGATATTTTCATCCCGGAGGATGTGACACGAATATTGAAAATACCTGTGTCACCAGATTATGAGGATATGTGGTATTGGCATGGTGATATAACAGGAGAATACTCGGTAAAAAGCGGTTACAGGCAAATAGTGGGAAATTATGACCAGACGACAGGGATGTTTGATAAATGGCCCAAATTATGGAAGCTCAAAGTACCCCCGAGATGGAAAACATTTTTATGGAGAGCCTTGAATAATATATTGCCCACAACAACGAACCTCATTATAAAGAGAGTGGATATTAGCCCAACATGTGCTATGTGTGGGATTATGCATGAGAATGTTATGCACTCTTTGGTTAGATGTGATTATACAAGGAACATATGGGCACAATCTCACCTTCCAATCTCCAATACTATCACAGATATTTTCCATGCTTGGTTTAATGAGATATTAAATATTCTAGATGATGATGGAATTATTTATGCAGTAGGCCTACTATACTATATATGGCGAGCGAGGAATGGAGCTGTGTGGGATGCATACTTGCCCAGACCACAAAAGATAATTGCAACTGTAACCGCGGCGATCCGGGCATGGCAAATTGCACACCCGGACCGCCCGCAACAGCAACACGCCCCGCGTGGATTGCCCACGGCAACCTCCGAGCAGCGCCAAGGAGTGGCACAACAGCCTGCTGCCGTCCCGCCCACAAGCCACACGGCTGCCTCCCCACGGAATAAATGTTACTTTGATGCGGACTTTTTCCATGCCACAAATAAGACCGCTGTTGGGGCAATTATCCTAGACGAACAGGGATCGTATATCACAGCTCTACAGGCGCCATTGATAGACTGCTTCTCCCCGCTTATGGCAGAAGCAATTGCATGTAAAGAAGTGTTATCCTGGCTATTGGATCGTGGAGAGAGATCGGTGGACATACTAATGGATTTTTTGTTACTACAACAGTATTTATCACAAGCGAAGGATACACCACGTTCATACCTCGGCTATGCCATTGACACCTGCAGAAACCGGATGGTTTCCTTTGATTATGTTTCAGTTAATTATGTTCCTAGATCGGATAATTGTTTAGCACATATTTTAGCCACTTCGGCCTTTAATTATTCAGCACCTATGTACTCGGACAATGGTCCGCCAGACTCTATTTCAGCATATTTCCAATAAATGCCGCGCAGGCTCTTTTCAAAAAAAAAATTTCTTAGGTAGTTTATTTATTTATTTTTAAATTATCTCTTTTGTTTTAATGTTTCGCCTTTTCTAGAAAAATTTTCTAAATCCGTCTGTACCGTTCCCCCCCCCCCCCAACCGAATTTCTGGCTCCGTCCCTGGTGCAAGACATAAAATCTTGATTTCAAGAGTGTCATTAAGTTCGTTCAGATTTGAGTCTGCATTTTTTTTTAAACAGTCTGCATTTTAAATTTAAAAAAAAAAGACAATTCTCTCTAATCGTCTCTGAAAATTTGTAAAGCGCAGCACACAGTGATGTTGAAACTGACGTTGTAACACAAACGATCTGTAACGCAGTTCGGGCAAACAACCCTAATCTGCGAGGCACTTCTCAATTTGAGAACTTGCCTAAATCCACTAAAAGCTCAATATTTAAAGTACACTGTTTGGAACCTGAGATTACACAATAGAATGATCTTTCCTACCAAACTATTGAAACCTAAACACATGTACTACTTTCTAGGGGAATTTAGTATCATATTCTCAAAGACTCTCGTACCTCACAAGATTAATGTTGAATGCTTGAGATCTACAATAAAGGACATCCCCTATTTATAGTAGCTATTCATAACAGATTCGTGAATAACAAACTATTCCTAATCAAAATAGAACTAGAAAATCTTCAACAACAAATCCCCTTAGAACTAGTATTCTTCAATAACTATTCCTCTTAGTACTGATATTCCTTTATAGAACTGGAATTCTTTTTGCACATAACTTTGACAAAATACTTTGAGTCAACATTCTCCCCCTTTGTCAAATTTTTGGCAAACACCTTGGTCTCTGTCTTTCTCCCTCTTAGTTGATGCCACAGTGGTGTTTGATTGATGGTAGATTAATGACAGGTTAGATCACCATCCCATGTGTAGCTTTTATCAGATGATCTTTTCCCCATCACAACACATTCATGTTTTTGGTTGTAGACTTTACAATTCTCTTTGGAAAATTCTACTTTGAGTTTATCATCACACAGTTGACTTATACTGATAAGGGTTGCTTTGAGTCCTTGTACCAAAAGACTCTTGGTAATCTGGGCAGTCCATGGACATTCAAGGTACCACTTGCGATAATCTGTCCTTTTCCTCCATCTCCAAAAGTGACATGCCCTTCATTTTTGTACTGGATATTCTCAAGATAATGTGGATTTCCTGTCATATGTCTTGAACATCCGCTGTCAAAATACCAAACACTTTGTTCTTGGCTTGTTTCTGAGGTATACGCAACAGCTTGTGTTTGTTCCTTTCTTACCCATACTTTCTTGCTGTTATTTTTGCTTTGTACTGCCCAATCTCTGTTGTTTTGTCTGTAATAGAGATCATTTTGTTTTTTGAAGCAATACGCCTTTATGTGTCCCAATTTGTGGCAGTAATAACATCTGATTCTTCTTCGGTGTTGAAAGTGATGTTGTGACACCTCAGGATTTTCAGAAGAGTGGCTTTCACTGGACGCTGGATTTGGAGATCTAGGCCTTCCATCTAGTGCCTTGATTTCTTGTAACAGTTTGACCTCTCTGTTTTTAGATTCTAATAATTCATTTTGAGTTTCTTTGAGGCGATTTTCTTCTCTCTCTTTTTCACCTTTTAGAAACCGATTTTCTTGCATGAGCTCTAGATTCACTTTGATGATTTGTTCCCATTTAGCATACAATTGGGTATATGACTCTAGCAGTTCTTGCATATCATTTTCGTTTCCGTTGTCATTCTCATAATTTGCGGTGAATGCTATGAAATTAGTGTTGGTGTCTTCTTCACTATCTGAGTCATCGCTTAGTGTTGCCACATATGTTTTGTTCTTCCTTTTAAAATATGTTGGACATTCTGACTGGATGTGTCCAAACCCTTTGCACTCGTAGCACTGAATTCCTTCAGGTTTTAGACTCTCCCTTCCTTTTGAAATAGATTGATTTTGTCCAGTTGGGAAGTTCCCTTGATTGATTGAAGCACTTTTGCTTCTAAATTTGTTGAATTTTTTGAGAACTCTGTTGAAATTCTTTGTTAGGAGAGCAATTGATTGTTCCATGGTTTCAGTATCAATTTCTGGACTCTCTTTCTGCTTTGATTGGAGCGCAATTCCTTTGTCATTATTTTTCCCCTTTTGCAGTATCTCAAGCTCATATGTTTGAAGATTTCCCATTAGATCACTGAGTTTGTAGGTGTTTAGATCTTTGTTTTCTTGGATGGCTGTAACCTTTATCATAAATCTCTCAGGTAGGGAACGTAGGACCTTTTTGACGAGCCTAGGTTCAGGAATAGGTTCGCCTAGGTTAAACGCATCTCCAGCAATCCCTAAAACTCTTGCACTAAACTGTGAGATATCCTCATCTTCTTCCATTTTTAAATTCTCAAACTGTGTTTGTATCATTTGTAGCTTGGATTGCTTAACAGAAGTATTTCCTTCGTGATGATCACATAGTATATCCCATGCAATTTTAGCTATGCCAGTGGTAGCGATTAGTTTTTCACTTACCGCTCCATAGATGGCATTCATTGCTTTTGAATTGTAATTATATTCCCTTCGCTCTTTTTCGTTCCATTCTGTTTTAGGTTTTTGATTACCTTTATCATCAACTGGATTCTTCCATTCTTTCTCAACAGCATCCCAAACTCCTTCTCCTTGTGCCAAAATATAGATTTTCATTCTAGTTTTCCAGTAGGAGAAATTTGTACCAAAGAGAGCAGCGGGCCTGGTGCTTGACAATCCTTCTCTGGGAAACTCCATTAGGATCCTGCTAATAACTTAAGCAGTTTGGCTCTGATACCAATTGAAAATTTGTAAAGCGCAGCACACAGTGATGTTGAAACTGACGTTGTAACACAAACGATCTGTAACGCAGTTCGGGCAAACAACCCTAATCTGCGAGGCACTTCTCAATTTGAGAACTTGCCTAAATCCACTAAAAGCTCAATATTTAAAGTACACTGTTTGGAACCTGAGATTACACAATAGAATGATCTTTCCTACCAAACTATTGAAACCTAAACACATGTACTACTTTCTAGGGGAATTTAGTATCATATTCTCAAAGACTCTCGTACCTCACAAGATTAATGTTGAATGCTTGAGATCTACAATAAAGGACATCCCCTATTTATAGTAGCTATTCATAACAGATTCGTGAATAACAAACTATTCCTAATCAAAATAGAACTAGAAAATCTTCAACAACAAATCCCCTTAGAACTAGTATTCTTCAATAACTATTCCTCTTAGTACTGATATTCCTTTATAGAACTGGAATTCTTTTTGCACATAACTTTGACAAAATACTTTGAGTCAACAGTCTCTTACGCAAAGACAATTAACAAGAGTCATGGTCAATCACTTTCTCACCTATGTAGGCCTTTTTTGCAAAGACCAGTATTCAGTCATGGACAATTATTATATGTTGTTGTTTCAAGACTCACTGCCCCAAATGGTTTGAAGATTTTGATTTGTGATAAGGAGAACACCCAAAGTAATTCCACATCAAACATTGCGTATAAGGAGGTTTTCCAAAATTTGTATAACTTTACGTCTTTAATATATTATTTAATCATAACTTTTTTGATACAATTCTAATGTTCTACAATGATTTTCTATTTTTCTCATTTATCCTTTAATTCACCGTATCATAATTATTTTCTTGCATCGCACAGTTAAAATACTAGTTAGTCATTAACTTCCTAAATAAGCCAAATTCATGCAATTAGATTAAAAAAAAAAATCCTTCTTCTTCCTCTCCAGCCAGAGATAGGCCAGCTACTCTTGGTTTAGTAGGGACATTACCGTCCAAAATGTGGAAGGGCATTTCAATATCTCATGGAATAAGAATAAAACAGGAGGGGCATTTGGTATTTAAATTAAAATTTTATTCCAATAAAATAACTTTATTTAGTGGGGAATGGAATCAACAATTCTTTTTAGTAAACGGACACGAGAGCGCATAACAGAATCGATTGCGTTAGCCTTTTTATTAGCGTTGTTTTCACTTTGGTTTGTAGAGTACTAAAGATGGTTGGTTGACTCATTTTGTTTATACCCTTTACTCCTCTCTAAACACGTGTGTATATTCAATATTAAGAATATTCCTTCATTAGCATCAACTTAATTATTAAAATATGAATCTATTAGTTTCTATATAGGGAAAATGGCACTTTTTCCCCCTGAGTTATATACTTATAGCACTTTTCCCCCCTCAATTATTCAAGTGGCTATTTTTCCCCCTAAAATGTTAAATGGACATATTTACCCTTAAAATAAATATTTTATTTATTTTTCTTCTCCAACAAATTATGACCATAATTTGGTTCAAACCAAATAAACACTATAGCAACCAAACCGAAATATTCCAATTACAATTTAGAATCGAAAATCGATATTTAGAGTTTATTAAAATTCCGGAATGGACGGTTCATGTTCCGAACTGAAAAAATAAAATACATTTATTGTTGAATTTAGATTATTTTTAAAATAAAAATAAAATTTTAAAATAAAAACGGTTCAAAATCGCGAATCGGGTCCGGAACCGCTGGTTCACGGTTCAGGATCCAATTTCTTTGATTCATAATTTTAATAAATTGAAATCCAAATATTGGGTTCTAGATCTGAATCATAACCGAAAACTTTTAATTCGATTGCTATAGTGTCCGATTCAGTTCGAACCGAATCGTGGTCATCCCTACGTATACGCAATAATTTGTTGGAGAAGTAAAATAAATAAAATGTTTATTTTAAGGGTATAAATGTCAATTTAATATATTAGGGGGAAAAACCACCACTTTTAGAATAATTGAAGGGGCTAATGTGCTTACCTAAATAATTGAGGGGGAAAAAGTGCTATAAGTATATAACTCAGGGGGAAAAAGTGCCATTTTCCCTTCTATATATTGATCATTTTGATATATGTGTGTGTGTGTGTGTGTTTTTTTTTTTTTTTGGTGTTTTATTTGGTAGTTTTGTAAGAACCGTTTACTATTTGATTTATTTCTAAATTTTTAAATTAAAAAAAAATCATAAACCAAACATATTTCATGCAAGAAAATCGTGCATTGTTACTTTTTGTTTCTGATTATTGGAAAGTGAATGAAAATTTTCATTAACTATTCACCAACAGTTGCAAACGGATGAAACTATAAGTGAGACAAAATATATTTTAAATAAAGTATTAGTGACAAACTCATGTAACAAATCATGGATTTAAATCTGAATTGAATTGTTTGTGTTTTTGTTTTAATTTCCTTAAAGTTTTTGAAGCTTTCTATGATTCAAATAGTAACTGATTTTTGTTTGTTTTCGGTCCACTAAGGTAAACACAAATTTCAAAAGGCAAAAAGTTATATATATATATATATATATATATATATATATATATATATATAAACAAGCCAACCGAATTTAATTAAGTAATTCCGAATTTAGTTAAGTAGTTCGGTAGATGGAAATTTTGAAAGAGTTACTTTTAAAATACAAATATGTAGGCAAAAAAGTTTGTTTTCAATAAGATAAAAGACAAATCTTACTTTACTTTAAATAAAAGTTTACAAAATTCTAGTAGTGCTAGTTGATTCTTGCTTACTAAATACACATCCCTCCTAATTATATGATCATCAATTCATCATATACACTCTAATCTTTCTAGTGATTTAAAAAAAAAATATTAAAAAAAAAAATTCCACAAGATCAAACATTGCAATTCACTTGTGGGTTCTCCCAAAACATTAGTCTAGTGGATAAAAAACATTACTTAATACTTGCTTCTAACTGCAAGGTGGGATTCGATTCCTGCCATGCATAAACATTAGAGTTTCGAGTTTGGTTGAACTTTTTGTGTGCATAAGTGTCTAATTTGATATTGAATTTTGAAATTAAATTAATTCAATTTACCTTCTTATGCGCTTGATGACGAATTAATGAGATTCATGAAACTATAAACTTGGACTATAAAAAAATATTGTAAAAAACAGGCGTTGACCACATGAGGAAGTGGAGTAGAGAAAAAATGGAAGAGGGTTTAAGCACGTGGAAAAAATGTGCAAAAAATGATGAGAGTACAATAATTTGAGAGACGTGAGTTGAGAGTTAAGAGGGAATGGGAGATGACGTTATAGTTATAGTGGGATTGAAGCTGCGCAGGTACGAAGAAACCACAAACCGAATTGAAGGGGATAAGATTAATGATGATAATAATAATAATAATTAATTAGGAGAAAGAAAACAAGAAAATGAAATGGAACAGGTTGATTCAGAGCCAGAAACGCGGCATCCATCCAACTTGGAATCGACCTTTTTTAGTCACTTCTATGGTCCATTTTGTCCTCAACGCTCTTTCCCAGCACACGCGCACACTTCACATTTCCAACTCATCCTTACTCTATCTCACTAATTTATAACCCACAAATACACACACACATATAGAGTTTTTTACACTTTTGGTCCCACGACTACACTGGCACTAGCAGAATTGATCCACGACTTTTAAATATTACAATTTTAGTCCACGACTATTGATTTTTTTACAAAAATGATCCTTCCGGCCACTTTTCCGTCAAAATTCCACCGGAAATTTTTTTTATTCATTTTTTATTCATTTTTAACATAGCTAAAATTGACATTTTACTTATCTAAAAAAATCAAAGAAAAAAATTGACATTTGACTACATACAATATTACTGGGCTACATACTACTGCCCCAGGTGGCGGAGTTCCTGGAGCATGTAGGGCTGTCAGTAAGCGGCGGAGCGGCCGTGGCGTTCCCCGGGCTAGTTGGGTTATCCGGCAGCAGCATTGGAGGCGAAGCCAGCACGCCCGCGGGATCATCCGAAGACATCGGAAAAGCTTCGTTGTATAGATTTCCGGCGAGAGAAGCGGCGGAGATTCTCAAATGCAATCGCTTTTACCTTTCCGTTTTATGTATTTCCTTATATTTTGAGATAAGTAAAATGTCAATTTTAGCCCTGTTAAAAATGGATTAAAAAAAATTCCGGTGGAATTTTGACGGAAAAGTGGCCGGAATGACCATTTTTGTAAAAAAAATCAATAGTCGTGGACTAAAATTGCAAGGTTCAAAAGTCGTGGATCAATTCTGCTAGTGCCACTTTAGTCGTGGGACCAAAAGTGCAAAAAACTCCACACATATATATACATGACTTTTCTTTGCCAGAGACCTTTTGTCAAACAACATAGTTGTAACTCTCATAAATAGGTCACAAGTTTGAACTTGACAGAGTCAGTAGTAGTGTCATAGTCACATCCAATAGTGTGCATTAGGTAAACCCGACATTGTGATCTTAGCCAGTAAAAGGACCACAAAGAGATGATCGGTTCAAATCAATAAAGTTAATAGGCCACTCCCGCTATGAATCAAATTTGTACCTTTGTGATTATTATTATTATTTTTTTAAGAAATAACTTTGTGATTACTAATTCAACCGAACTTAATTAACATTTAGTTTAACCATAATCAACTACACTTTTGGCACGCGTTGAAGTTATGAATTTCATAATCTTAGAGCATCCACACTAAGGGGAGAATATGGAGATATTTCAGAAATAAATCACTCAAGCCAAAAATAATATTGATGTGGGAGTGAGTTATTTGAGAAAGAATCACTCTGCAAATGAAGAGTTAATGTCAGATTTTTTTTTTTTTTAAAAAAAAGAAAAAGAAAGAGGTATGGCTGTGCGCGTTTCGCGCACAGCCTGTGCAAAAGCCAAGCCGGGCACGTGCACTGCACGCGCCCGGTGGTGCGTCAGGCGCGCCTGACAGCATTATTTTTATTTTTATTTTTTTTAAAAAAATCAATTTTCTCTTTTTTTTTTTCTCTCCCCTCCTCCATTATCTTTCCTAATCACTCTTACATTATCCCCATATTCTTCCCAACTAATATGGATGATCTTAGAGGAAAAATTCTAATACTGAGTTGACAGGTTCTACATAAAGTATAGCAGTGGGCATGGACAAGTGAAAGTGACACTACACAACGTTATGCAATTAAGTATACTTTTGATGAATTAATCAAACCAGCTTTAAGGGAAGACAGTTTTGAAGTCTACAACTCATTCAAAATTGGAGCCTCCAATTCAAAAAGCTACAGACTTTTTTGTGACTTATTCAAATTACACACGCAATGCATATATATATATATATATATATATATATATATATATATATATAGACACACACTTTATATAAATCCAAAATTGAGTGCACTTAAAGCTTTTTCCAAGAACATGTCCACTCTCACAATTGTAACAACAAGAATGATATCAAGATTTTAATATGTTACTTAAGAGTTATTACATACGTATAAAATTTATTTAATACATAACTTTTTATAGTGATTATAAATTTTTCTCCTCACATAAAAAGCAGAATTATATAAAAGCATCCTACTAGTTAAGAATATTTGTGTATTCTAAAATATGTGGACATATCCCCCCGGTATTTCTTGTGAATGTTCATATAGATTCATACTCTAATTACAAATTGATGCTAACCATCAATGTCTAACGACTAAATTAATGATAAGTACTTACAAGTGTTACATTATATGTAAAAACACTCGAAGCACAATCAAACAAGTTAAGGATGCTCACTGTCGTCAGTCACTTGCCCACTCCTAATAATTGAGCCTCGTTGGGTGCATATGGTATGTTGATTACGAATACCCCCTTTACTTTGAAGATTAGAGCCCCTAATCTGTCCAGGACAAAGAAAATGTCTCACCCGTCGTCGCGCTCTGTTGACTACTTTTGATCCCTATGAGAAACGAGTTAGGATGTCTTTAATCATAGGTAAAAAAACATTAAGTCCTTCCCATCCTTATTCAATTAGTATATTTAAATATTCTTATAACGTAAGATTCATTCTGTTACGTATGTATACGATTTATAATAAATTTCACAAACTCAAAAATTAATCTATAAATACAATGTCTAGAAGTATCAATAAATTGATAATACTGAATACCTAACCTTTCCAAACTATAATAAAACATGTTTGAAAAGAATTGGAATAAATTTAGATAATAACAATGTTAACGTGACGGCGTAGGACGGAAAAACTCCGTATGATGATGCCGTTACCGTGACACCGAAGAGTGACGGCGCGGCGAACAAAGCCGTTAACTCGGTTCGGTTGGATAGCGATACGGAAGCACTGACAAGGGGAGTGGAGCCCACCCACTATAAATTTTCCTCCCAGCTCCCCTCCCGCTGTCCCGCATTTACATTTGCATTTGCATCTGAATTTCACTTGCATTCGCATTTCATCCCCATTTGCATTTCACTTGCATTTAGGTGGGAACCAGTAAGACACAGAAGAGGTGTGAGGTGGGACCCAGAACCCTTTTGAAGCTTTGACTTTTGACCAACGCGAAATCAAGAAAACCCACAAGAGAGAAAGCAGTGAGAAGAAAAGTCACACCTTCCTCCTCCCTTCCCCTACCCCTTTCCCCTTCTCCTTATAAACCCACCCCCTCCACGATTCTTCTCTATCTTCACACCATTTTCAAAGCTAAAAGCTCTACTCCATTCGTACATTAATCATTCCATTCATTCCCATTCCTTCTGAAGAATCAGCTTCTTCCCCACAATTCTTACCCATTTCAAGGTATGTTAAGAAAAGATTGGATTTTTTGTTATCATAAATTTGAATTTGTTCATATGGTTTGGTGTTTTCGTTTTTGGGTTAGGTTTTTTTTGCATGGATGTGTACATAAATGTGAAAGTTTGATTCTTTTTTGAAATGGGTAGTTGAATCTATTGACCTAATTCTAGGTGTTATGTGTATTTTCTTCAATTAGTTGAATCTTGAAAAAACACCCAAAGTAATTATGGTTTGTGTGAACAGGGAGAGCCTTTATAAACCCCCTCCCCACTCTAAATTGGGATTTTGATTTGAGTTGAGGTTTATATGGATGATATCTGAATTGAGTTTGGTGGTTGTGAACTTGCAGGGTCTGATGTGCAGTGGCTCCAAGGCTAAACTGTGCTCTTTTGATTTAGATATGGAGAAGAAAAATGGGATTTTGTGTAAGAGTTGCTCAAAGTTGCTTGAATTATCAGCCACAGATGATGTTGCTGGCTTCATTTGTGAAGTGGAGGAGAAGGGTTGTGATGTTAATGAGTTGAGCCTTTGGTATGGGAGGAAAATTGGGTCAAAGAAGATGATGGGGTTGGAGGAGAGAACCCCCCTTGCAATTGCTTCCATGTATGGAAGCACTGGGGTTCTCAACTATATTCTTGGAACTGGGAAGGTTGATGTGAACATGGCGTGTGGCTCCGATGGGGCGACCGCCCTTCACTGTGTCATCGCTGGGGGATCCGACTCGTCTCTTGAGGTTGCCAAGCTGCTCGTTGCCGCTAATGCTGATGTTAACGCTCTCGATGCCAATGGAAACAAGCCCGGTGACTTGATAGCTCCGTTTCAGAAATTGTCTAGCAATTTGAAGAGGAGAGCATTGGGGCTGTTGTTGAAAGGAGGCGGCGAGGTTGAGCTTGCTGATGATGAGGAGGAAGAGCAAGTGAAAGCGGTGGCGCCTCCCAAAGAAGGGTGCGAGAAGAAAGAGTATCCCATTGATACGTCGTTGCCAGATATAAATACTGGAATATATGGGAGTGATGAGTTCAGGATGTATAGTTTCAAGGTTAAGCCTTGCTCGAGGGCTTATTCTCATGACTGGACCGAGTGCCCTTTTGTTCATCCCGGGGAGAACGCGAGGAGGCGTGACCCGAGCAAGTATACCTATACTTGTGTCCCGTGCCCCGAGTTTAAGAAGGGGACTTGTGCAAAGGGAGATGCTTGTGAGTTTGCCCATGGCGTGTTTGAGTCTTGGCTTCATCCCGCTCAGTATAAGACCCGCCTGTGTAAGGACGAGACCGGATGCTCGAGGAAAGTGTGCTTCTTTGCTCACAAGCCCGAGGAGCTACGCCCACTCTATGCTTCAACGGGCTCGGCCATTCCTTCGCCAAAGTCTAGTTCAGTGAGTTCAATGGACACAGCAACATTAGGCCCTTTGGCCCTCGGTTCAACCCCGCCTATGTCACCTACGGTTTCTTGCTCGTCTCCGATGGGCGGAAACACATGGCAGAACAAGATGAACTTCATCCCGCCAGCATTACAGCTTTCGGGTAGCAGGCTAAAGACGGCTTTGAATGCTCGGGATTTGGATCCGGATATGGAATTGTTTAGCTTGGAGAGTATCCGCACACAGCAGCAGCAAAGGCAACAATTGATCGAAGAGATGGCCGGTCTCTCGTCTCCATCTCGCTGGAATGGCGATTACAACCGGCTCGGGGTCGGGGATTTGAAGCCTACTAACCTCGATGATGTTTTTGGCTCCCTCGGGGATTCTTCCTTGTCCCATTTGCAGGGTCTCTCCCCAAAGGTTGCAAGAAGCAGCACCTCCCAGCTACAATCCCCAACCGGCCTCCAAATCCGCCAAAACATGAACCAACTCCGAGCTAGCTATCCTTCCAACATCTCATCCTCGCCCGCGAGGAAGGCGGCCCCCACATATGGATACGATTCTTCGGCAGCAGTCGCAGCCGCAGTCATGAACTCGAGGTCTGCTGCCTTCGCGAAACGCAGCCACAGTTTTATAGACCGGGGTGGAGTCATCCCCCGCTCTTCCAACTCCCCGCCCTTGATGACCTCCAAAATGTCGGACTGGGGCTCTCCCGACGGGAAACTGGACTGGGGCTTCAACGGCGAAGAGCTAAACAAGCTGAAGAAGTCTGCCTCGTTTGCCACCCGAAACGGAAGCCCCGCCTCAACCCGAACATCATTCCTCCCGTCATCTCACTCGGACGAGCCGGACGTCTCGTGGGTTCATTCGTTGGTGAAAGACGTTTCGTCATCAGAGCAGAAACGCAGAGTTCATGACTCCGTCCCGTCCTGGATAGACCAAATGTACATAGATCAGGAGCAGGTGGTTGCTTAAGGGAATCTCTGTGGCCATGCATTTTCTCCATGGCTAATCAAATAGTAATATTCTTTCATATTCTTACTAATATGTTCTAAGATGTATGTAGCCAGTCAGTAGGTTCAAAGTTTACACCAACACACCCCCCTGTTGGATGGGAACAGAAATGGATAGGAAGAACAGACTGATCTTTAGATTTATTTGAGAAAAAACAGATAAATGTTTCTGGGTATTCTTGTATTTTATTCAATCTTTCTTCGGATCATCCAATGTAATCAACAATATGAAATAAAATTTTAAGAGAATATGTTTTCTACAATCTCTTGTTGCACTCTTGTGTCTTGTTTCATGGGATGATTGTAAATGTTAATTCTCAAAATCCTTCACCTAATTCTATCAGAATTAATTTTTGTAACAACTTATTGCTTTAAAAAGTTAAAAAGAATTTCAATCAACTTTTTATGAAAGTCATTTAATATGTAATCGGTTATCAACTAATTTACTAAATACTTTTTTACAATTAGTTAATTATTTACCAAACACCTTCATTATATATATATATATATATATATATATATATATATATATTTTGTTGTGATCAATTCTGTTTTTTCTTTTTTTTTTTAGGGATTGTGTGCGCGCGCACATATATTTTAAGGAGCATTTATGTGCTTCCCAAACGCGTCATTGATTTCTGGAACTGATCAACCGCCACGGCCCACGAGGTGAAGAAAATGAAGATCCACTTATACTCCGTATATTGCTGCAATCGCTTTCTATGGTAATACGCGTGGGTCCCATTCGTAGAATATCTAGTCATTAGAGATAAATGTTTGTCTTTCCAAAAAAAAAAAAAAAAAAGAGATAATGTTTTTGGTTCTTTAGCCGCCCCCATTCTATTATTTTGTATAGTTTACTTCATACATAATTCATTTCTTTTCTATTTTGTGCAATAATTAAGATAATGATAATAATAATTTATTATTAAATATTTAAATAAATGATTTTGAACACTTTATATGTACCAAATATAGAATATTCATTTAACTCCTTAGTCATACTTATGCATTTTGAAAATATTAAAACGGCTCCTTAGCTGCTGCTTCTTCTTCTTCAAAAAAAAAACTTATTAATTCTATAGTCATACATTTAAATTTAAGGATGCTTATTAATCTTTATCAATTTTCATCATTAACTTTTTTTTTTTTTTGACGAGTCATCATCATCAACTTTTAATATGATTATAAATGATTTTTTAATGCTCGCATGGGTAGTTCAACTGGTCATAGAAGTAAAATTTTGAAAGAATGACTAGAGATCGAGTCTCTCCAACGTGAGAGTTAGTCATGTTCAGTTGAATCAATACTTTGTTGGGCTGAGTTACCGTATTAACTATTAATTTTGTTCCAAATTTGATCATTCGTACCCCTCTTTAGTCATAAATTCAAATACATACTTTCCTTTAGTATTTGGGGTTCATAAATCAATCGTCTAGAGAAGGCTGTCTAACATAGAAGAAGAAAGATGCTATGTGTTCGTGGGGGTATACTCTCTCTGCGTCTTTCTCATTTCATTAAATATACATTTGCACAAGCATACACATGTGGCCTGAAATGCACATTAAGTGTTTGTCAATTTTCCCCATAGAAGCATTTTTTTGGTTTAGCGTTACTTGCAAATACATTTCCTACCTAGATGGCGAATTTGTTTTTCAGGGCTAAATGCGGGGATCCAGCTTAAACCCGAAATCAATAACTTGCTCGCGCGAGGTAATCAAGAATCTTCAAGTTTTCAAATCTGCCTTTTTTTTTTCTTTTTCTTTTGGCTTTCATACGACTTCATCATTTTAGTAAGAATGCAACAAGTTGAGCAATTAAAAAATCCAAAATTTCGCCCTTTAATGGATTATTTGGAAAAATGGGTGGGAGGAAATTTTGAGGAGCTTCAACCTTGGGTAGTTGGGTGTATTAGGAACTTGTCAATGCACATCAAGGTTTGCATTTAATCCAACATGTTGGAATTGCTGTTGTTAGTTAAAGAATGCTCCTGATTCTCTATCTTCCCAAACAGATGCACATAATACTTTAAGAAAGTGAAATTATGTTTAGTAGTGCCTTTTTATGGAATGTTTTCTTCTGTAAAACTGGGACCATTGTGCATTTGTGCATATGAATTACTGATAACTTGTTATTTTTGCTGGCTCATAATGCATTGAGTTGTTGTCTTGTATATTCATTCATTCTGCAGATCTGTCAAGTAGAGAAACACATTCTGCTAGCATCAAAACTTCCTCAAGGAACAGAACATGGATATTGAAGTCAACCAAAGTATCATGTGCTCACAATGAGCAACAAGAGAAAAGACATTTAGTCAAAATGTGTGGAATTACATCAGCTAGAGATGCTGCTTTGGCAGCAGAAGCTGGTGCAGATTTTATAGGTATGATTATATGGCCTAACTCAAAGCGTTCTATTTCACTAACCGTTGCAAAGGAAATTTCAAAAGTTGCGAGGGAATATGGAGCAAAGCCTGTTGGGGTCTTTGTAGATGATGATGCTGATACAATACTGAAAGCATCTGATGCAGCAGACCTTGAATTGGTTCAGGTAAATAGCTCGTGTATATGAATTTCCTTCTTAGATTACTTAGTTGTTCTTCTTCAGCACATAACATGTAAAAACGGTGCAGCTTCATGGGACTGGTTCACGAGATGTTTTCCCGTTTCTAGTGAAGGAAAAAAAAGTAATATATGTTCTTCATGCAAATGAAGATGGAGAACTTTTGAACACTATTTCTGATGAAGCGTCTTCTATGGTTGATTGGGTTCTAGTTGACAGTGCCAAAGGCGGCAGGTATCAGCAAATCCTACTATTTCTATGCTCTCAAGTTTTCATGCCAATTCACTACATCTTAGAAAGATTGGATAGGAACCAACTTTAAGTAACTGCTCGGGTGTTCTTGTGTTTCGAGTTTTGTTACACTACTTACTGAATTGGTCGATGAAATGCTTGATTTGTCTTTTGTTAATTAACCTATAAATTGCGTTGTGAATTTATTCATACCAATATACCATAGACATTTCAACAACTTAATATTTACAAGAAGAATGCTTTTTGTGTTTGGTCAAACCTGAAATTTCTTAATTTGCAGAGTTACTGAACAGCTTGGTGAAATTAAGTTTTTTTTTTTTTTTTTGGTTAAATGAAAAATATATTTACTTTGCAGTGGTAAAGGATTCAATTGGGCACGCTTTAAGCTCCCTCCGACCAGAAGTAAATATGGGTGGCTCTTGGCTGGAGGGATTTACCCCGGGAATGTATGTGAAGCGCTTTCTACTCTAAAACCGCATGGAGTTGATGTCAGCAGCGGCATTTGTGCTCCGGATGGGATTCAAAAGGATAAGTTGCAGATACTCTCCTTCATGAATGCAGTGAATTCTGTACGTTGTTAGATGAAATTACTACTTGTAAACAGACAGTTTGTGTTAGAGTATGAGCAGAAGTGAGTTAAGAGTTAAGTCTTTATATAAAGGGTCTTTGAGTCATTCTTATATAAAGAGTGCAAGATTATTTACATAGATTATTTCTCATTTTAGTTCACTTGCTCTGCTCAAAAAGGTGCAACATGATTGGACAATTAGAACATGTTGAATGAACATTATTGAAAACAGTCTACATTAGTGCAATGGCATTCATGTTGGTGGTTTGTGGTGAAATTACTCCAAAAATCAGGTGTGAATGTTCATTCTTGTGTACCAACTGTGTCTGGGATGGGACATGATTGGATGGATTTTTAGATAAAGAAAAACACAAGATTATGGACTCAATTTCATAAGATCGCACCCAAGGACGCATGATTGAGTCCTGATAGCTGCAGTGTAGAAGTTCCATCCTCTGGTGAAGTACTCCGTAATTTCTTGTGAACAATTGGTCCTCCTATATAAAGGATTGCTGTGTTACTGTGATTTAATTCTTTCATAATTCCTGTGAGGCTAACTGTGGGGAAAGGAATTTCGTCCTTTACACCGAAGATTTCATGAGAATATAATTATTTATTTGGCAAAATTAATGATTATTATGCTTTATTCTAACTGTACCTTCATTATGATTCATGAGTTGATGAGCTTTCCAGCATTCCATCAATTATTTCTTCATTTTATTTAGGTTATCCTCTGACATGGCATCAATATCATAGCTGGGCAAGAGTAACAGTTCCAATAATCATTGAAAATGAAACCTTGTTTTCACAACAGTTTTTTTTTTTTTTTTTTTTTTCCTGGCATTTTGTGGGCAATCTCCCATCATATTTTGAAATTGGAACAGTTTGTCACTATTCTCAGTGGTCCACAACCAGCATAAAGAAGTGGCAGAGTTTTCATAATATAATTTTTAAATTTAATAAAACTTTTAATATAGTTAATGTTTAATTAAATAATACATAAAATTAAAGGTGTTGATTAAATGATTAATTGAATCAAACATATAAAACAAGATGGGATGGGAGAAATTACAATATTAGACATTTAGTTAGAGCCATTAGTCCTTGAACTTGGTTGTATGCTTGGATAGTTGGATATTCAAGGAACTAAGGATGGGTATAGCCGTATAGGCCTAGTCCCTTGGGATGAAGCGATGAGGGCTATCAGTGATGACATTGAGTTAGGCGATGCTAGGAAGCTAGTGCGGATTAGATGAAAAAGCCTCTTTCTCAGTATTAAATGCGCCTCATATAAGGTGGAGGGAACACATGCCGCGGATCCGGTATGTCCTCCACGTGGAAGTCGCAGGTTGGCCGTTCAGGGAGACAGTGCCAAGTGCTTTGATGTGAGGGATAATGGACGTGACGTGATTAAGACAAAGTCGGTGTTAGGGGCTGGAGGCCGAAGAGAAGGGCGGTGCTCCTCTTGGGGCTCGATAACCGAGAAGGGTTGTGGGAACATTCAGTCCTAATAATTATTTTTCCTAAATAAGGGATATTAAAACTTTTCATGTGGTGTAAAGAAGATCAGGTAGGAACATAATTGGGTGGATTTTCGGATAAGAAAAACACAAGATTTCATGGACTCAAATTTTAAGACTAAAAATATCTCAATTGGTTCTCGAGTGAAAGAAATAAAAAATATATGATTGAGTTCTGCCAGCTATAGTGTGGGAGTTGCATTATCTTGTGGGGTAGCTCCTCGTGGACACTAAACACTGATCATCTCATCTAAATGGCCAGTGAGTTACCGTGATTTAATTCATTTCATAATTCCTGTAAAACTGAGATATAGGGGCGAGAAATTTCGCCCTTTGCACCCAAGATTTCATGAGAATATAATTATTTATTTAGCAAAACTAATGATTCTTATGATTTATTATAACTGTACCTTCATTATGAGTTGATGATGCTTTCCAGCATTCCATCAATTATTTCTTCATTTTATTTAAGGTTGTCCTCTTACATGGCATCAATATCACAGCTGGGCAAGAGTAACATAATCACTGAAAATGAAACCTTGTTTTCATTACAGTTTTTCTTTTTCTTTTTCCTGTCATTTTGTGGGCAATCTCCCATCATAAAATAGTGGCAGAGTTTTCATAGTATCATTCAAGAATCACCAGATCACCAAATACTTATAAAACAACAAAAATAACAGCTAAATTTAGCAATCACTATATATTGTTTATCAATACTGAACCTATATCCCTTCACATTCTGGATGGGAAAAATGAATTTAATCTAGCTGAGGTATTTCCCTCAATAGCGGTAAAAATTAACTAAAAAAAAAAAATTAAAAATTTACCCGCGACCCCATCTTTGACAGAAAGTTCAATTTTTCTTCAGAGATCCAGACAGCTCAGGATCAGATTGATAATATACGACGTCCCCAGTATCACTTACATAGTGGTCGGTCTTCATGCTTCTTATGAGGTCTCCCAGCAGATGAAACGGGAGAGGGCTCGATTTCTTTGGCTCCCTGTAATACTTTCCAAGCACAGGCTTCGCTGCTTCAGTCTGCAAAAACCACCGAAACAATTCAAGAGGATAGATAAGATATCAGAATTGAACCATGTGCTCCATCTAATGACTGTATGCTCAACACGCCCCCTCACGTGTGCGGTGGGTTCTAAGCAACACGTGGACCGTAGTCACTTATGGGTGGCGCATGACCCTTTGGTTTGGCTTTGATACCAAATTAAACCATGTGCTCCATCTCAACTAAAAGCCTAAGCTGATAGTTAGATTGCACATTAATGACTATATGCTCAACAATCAGCACTACAAGAAAGTCGTGGCAGAAAAA
The DNA here is from genome assembly GCF_001879475.1 of Ipomoea nil. Taxonomy (NCBI): domain Eukaryota; kingdom Viridiplantae; phylum Streptophyta; class Magnoliopsida; order Solanales; family Convolvulaceae; genus Ipomoea; species Ipomoea nil. Next base: position 4,329,555 of record NW_017618464.1, on the reverse strand, counting down.
AAAAAAAAACAGAAAATGTTGATTAGAACACGAGGGAGGGGCTTACAGCTTCTGTTAAATGATAATGGGGTATTTGAGGGAAGAGGTGATGTATCACATGAGTCCCGATGTCGTGATGGATGTTGTTAATCCATCCATAGTCCCGATCAAGAGTAGTAAGCCCACCCCGAAGATAACTCCATTCCTGTTGAATCCAATGTGGTTTATACAATTATGCTGACATTTTAATTCAAGATATGGAAACCAAAATTCTTACCTGTCCACGGTACCAGGGAAGTTTTTCTTCGTGGCCGTGGTGATGTAAATAGGTAACTAAATCCAGCCACATTACAAAACCCTACATTTCGGAAACAAAACACTCAATCAATTGGGAACGGGAGAAAAAAAAGGAGATTAATTGTGCTTCGCAAAAAATATAAAGACTAACCATATAAGGAACTCCATAGAGTTTGAGCAATTGGACAGGTCCCATCACAAACGACAATCCAACAAGGACCGCAACCATTGCTGTCCAACACAACGTCGAGGTAATCACATCTTTCCTCTCATATGGAGTAAACAAATCGCTGTTTGGATGATAATGAGAGCCTTTTTTCCCAGGCGTTCTACCCCACTGCAAGTAGATTAATAACACATGAATTTCTACGCCATATTTTAATAACAGATAATAAAAGATTAATAACATATGGAAACAGAAAGGAAAAGAAAAGGACTGCTTACCAAATAGATAGGGTATGCGAGTAAGGGGAATGGTAACGTGAACCTTAATTTTTTTGTTACATCATCCAGAGTGTTGAAAAGATTCTCGGTTATCTGATATGAATGAACATGAATGTTATATTGAAGCAATAATTTACTAAAATTTTAGTGAAAAGGCAAATACAAAACTAAATTAAGAGCAAATGGATAGCAAGATCAATGTGTCTTACTGGGTGCCAAGATTCGTCGTTCTCAACATGGCCATGGTTCTGATGATGAGTCCTGTGACTAATCCTCCTGCACCATTATCATATTAAGTTAAACACACACACACACACACACACACACACATATATATATATATGTATGTATAGGGGCAGGATCACATGAGAACTACCCTCCTCCCGAGAGAATGCAAACAGTACAATCAGTTATCCACGAATGCAAAATCAAGCATTACAAAATGCACAATTGTAATTACACTTGAGAAAGAGAGAGAGAGAGAACAAACCATCCATGGTAAGGGACAAGAATTGAAGAATGAAGGAGATGCCCAACCACACTGTTCAGCTTAGGGTTACTTGAAAAGCTTCCATGGCCACTGCAGAGTTCACAAATAAACTTAAAACCCACAACTAGAACATGAAATGGTAAAAAACAGAAAAAGAAAAATGAGTACCAGTCATGGCCAAGAACAAAAAGAGCCCAAAACATGGTTCCTTGAGCAAACCAGTAAAGAGGCCAAACAATCCAATTGTTGAAATAAGCAGCCACAGCTGCTAATCCAAACACAGCCACAACATCCCTAACCACATAGCTCATGGACTTCCATGGGTCCTTAACCCAGCAATGTTTAGGAATTGCTGCTTTAATGTCAGACAGCTTGAAGGGTGGGGGTGCCCCAGGATCAAACCCTTCAACTTCAACTTCTTCTTCTTCATCTTTCCCAATACTCATTCCCTCCCTCTCTTCTTCACTCAGCAATGGAGCCCTCACTGGTGCGCTCACCCTCAATGCCCAGTTCCTCTCTTTAATCCCCAGCAATGAAAACGAAGAGCCACCAAGATCTGTTCCCAAAGCTTTCAGCTTTGGTAAGCTGAGAGAATGGGTAGAAGCTGAAACAGCCCTAGGTTTTGGAAAGACCCGTGGGAGTGGCCTAACACCACATTCTGATAACACCCAACTCGCCATTACAGTGCTCCCTCCCAAGACAAAAATCAAGACTTTTTAGGCTTTTAGCTCTGGGTTCTCTAGAACCAGAGCTTATCAGTCCAAAAACAAATCAAAGATTCTTGAATTGAGAGAGAGAGAGAGAGAGAGAGGGATGATCCAAGATTTTCTGCTACTCTGCTTTCTCTCACCTACTGCTTCTGTTTATATATAAAGGAGACGACAGGAAACATTCCCCGCCCTCTTCCTCTCCTTCGCAGCTTAGAATATAATGGGAACGTGAATTTCGTGTGCGAGGATTTGAAAGATCCAATTTTTATGTTATTTATTGCCTTCTTTCTCCGTGTGGATTAATTTTTTATTTTTTTTAGTTTAGAAATAGACCCTTAGATCTTTTATCTTTATCTCCTCGTTGTTCATACAAAGATTCAATACAGAACTGCTTGACCGGCTGCTTAAGTTTTGCAATAACAAGTATTAAACAATTTCCACATTTATGGTTGTTAGGTACTCTGCTAATATTTTATATACATAACACGAATTTGTCAAATCTTCTGGCCACACAATACTGTATTTTGTTCTAGTACATTTCCTCTCAATTTTTATTTCCTTACTTTTACTTTCGTGATAGACAATAATAAATTATTTTCATTATGTGAATCCCAAAAAATGTTTTCAATAATTTGAGGGTGTGAATAAAACTTAAGGGTCCACGTAATAATTTTCCTCTTAATAATACTTCACCACATTATGTAAAGTGTCTCGTCAAACAAAGTGTTCAATTACGTCTATAATAAATACTGATACATATTTTTATATAATGGTGGATTAATATTTAAATTAATTTATGATGTTCATATTGATTTGTCTCATTCTAATATGAAGTAAACAAGATTAATTTTTTGTACTTGGCGGAATATTCACAGTGTCTTCTAATAATACCTTGTCGCGTTATATAAGATGTCTCGTCAAACGAGATGTTCACAATAAATATTATGTAAATGACATATGTTTATAACAATGGATTAAAATTAAATTTAATTTATGATATCCATATTAATAATCTCAATTATTAATAAACTCATTAATTGGTTTATACTCCGTAATATTTTATCTTGGGATTTTTACACATTGACCTGAAAACGAGAAGATGGATTCTAGTTACGTGGTCAGAATTGGCTTGCATGGTTTTCCCTGAGTAGTCATCTTGAACATGGAAGTCATTAATAAGTAGTTTAAAAATGTACGAATTCAATGAACGACGTATATACCATGACTATTCTCGAAAATGTATTTAATATCGAGCTGCATACAACTTGTGTTTCATTCTTTCATACAACTCATTATCTCTGCAAACAGGGCAAATTATGGTGTGGACCATGATCCACACAATTGTGTGAACCATAAATATCAGTTATATTTTTAATATATTAAAAGTACATTATTTTTGTACTAAAAATACATTATATAAAATAATATACCTTTAATATATTAAAAATATACTTTCAAAAATGCATCGTATGTACATAAATAATGTACTCTTAATATATTAAAAATATATTTTTTATTTATAGTCCACACCATTGTGTAGACCATGGTCCATCCAATAATGATTGCTGCAACAGTCCCTGCATGTGACTGCGCACTACAATGCACCAAATAATATGGACCTAACTGAAACACGCATTCTAATTAGAATATTCAATTTCAACCGCAGATCGCCAGATCCTATACTTCACCGTCATAACTCGTAACCCTTAACTACTACTTTGGGACAAAAGAAAAATAATAATAATAAACCTATTACACAATAATGTAGAATTCAAAAGTTTGACTTGGATTTTATTTTTATTTTATTGTTTGTGTTTTACTTTTACATAATAAATTCCAACACAAGCTTGTTCTTACCTTCAAAGTTCAAACTGCCGGCCATGCACAAGTCATTACAGTCACGGTATGGCTTTGACTTTCTTCATTGACTCCGTCCTCTCACCTGATGGCTTCAGCGTTGCATCACTAAACGCATCATCTCCAGAATAGTAAGTTCAATGTTTTGTGAGATAATTAAAACGGTACTAATTGAAGCATATGTATATGATATGTATGTACACCAACTCTCGTCACGTGCAGCTTAATCGACAGCAATGGCTTTAGAGGTTCCACCATTTTCGTTTCTCCATTTTCTTGGCCAGCTCTTTTGCCAATGATGCAAAGTCTTCTGCCCCACTTTGAAGCTCTGCAGTTCGTTCACTCAGTTGCTGCAGGTAACACAACAAATGGTGGTCTTTGAAGCATTTATTTGGTTTTGAAATTCACCTAAAATCGAGTATTATCTCCTCTAGTTATTTAAACCAACAACCGGAAATCCAGTTATTGTGGAATCCAAACCAATCGCTGCTTAAGATAGCATGAAAGATTTTGCAGCATGCTTTGTTTTATCATTTATGCAAATCAAAGATGTTGAATCTGAAATGGAGGCTATAAGAGGCCAGTTTATAAGGGAAAATATGAATCTAGGATGAAATGAGTCAATAGCATCATTATAAACGATTGTGCATATATAGAACTACAAATTGGACATACCTCAAGTTTCTCCCCGCGCTCATGAAGCTTATTTCTTGCTTCTGCTGCTGCAGAGGCAGCAGTGGCGGCATCCTACAAGTAACAACATAGTTGGGAAATGCAGTTTCAACAAACTATAAACATTTCATTGTTATCAGAAAGTTTATCAACTTAAATTACCCCTTTCCTATACTTGGCAATGATTTCTTCACGTGTCCTTTGTGTTGGTTTAGTTTCAGTGGACCCACCTTCAAATAGCTTTTGTCGCTGTCTTTCATTTTCTGAATCATCAGAACAAATATTAGTTTGATAAGGGATTTAGACTGGAAGGAGCATGTAAATATAGATTAGGGAATTAAACAGTTACAGGATATAAAATAAATAAATAAATAACATGCCCTAACAACCTTGTTTGCTAGTATTGCTCTGATGAGATGACGATGATATGGGAATGGGATCATCAATCTCAATATCATCTGTATCACAAAGTATAGAAATAGTTAACAAATACTCAGTGAAGCAAATGATATTTTAAAGAAACAGATAATAAGAGGGATACAAATACTGTGTAGCATTAAGAGGGATACAAATACCTAAGTTTAATTCCAAGTTGCCTTGGTCATCCATTACATTTGTAAGAGGGTCTGAGAAAGGAAACCTAGAAAATATTTTCTCTAGATGTGCAATAAAAGTTTCCCGAGTTTCAGTATCATCAATATCCTGCTCTCCTTTTTCCCCTTTAAGCCCCTTAAAGAAATCAGCAATCATACTGTTGACAGTAGTCTGACAAGAAAAGCAAAACAAATTATATAATTGCCAAGAAATAGAGAATAATAAGGTGCTTATATTCCACAACCTTTTTACTCATTTGATTTTGGGTTAGACAAGCAGCTGCATTTTTTGTAGCAGCAAGGACTTTATCATGAAGACAAGGCAACGCCTCTGGAATCCTATAAAAAAAAAGTTGCTCATCATCCATCACAATTCTGAACAAGATTAGTGCTTACAAAGGGAAGTGTGAGATCAGAGAGAGACCTAAAGTCCTTTCCAGAGCACAATGCCAAAATGGCAAATTCACACCCATGGACCTGCAAGGCCAGGATGCCACTTAGCAAAATATTTTGAAGGGAGAAGAATAGGGGTGGCCAATCACTATAATGGATGACTCACAAATCTCAAAAAGATTATATAGAAAATACATTGCCAAGAAATAATAAGAGGAGAATAACCAAACAATTAATCTTAACTAAGTGAGAACATATCAGAAGAGAGAAGTAGAAAACTACAAACCAGTGAAATAATCCCTTTACTGGGAGAACTAATTGTCTTCTCCACATTTGTCTTGAAGCTCCACCTGAGTACTGACAATAGTGATGTGTCTCCCAGCAATTTAAGATCTGGCAAATACCTGCCAGAGATGTGATTGTGGATCAAAACATTATACATTTATCCAGAATGATGCATCAAGAGATACAAAGACCATGAAATAAATCTCAGAACATTTAGGGAAAAAAAGAAAACATTATAACAGTGACTTTACCATAATCATTAGAACAAGGTGCATTAACAATCAGAAACTAATAGGGTTTACCTGATTTCAATATCTCCAGTCCGGTATACTAAGATCAATCCATATTCTCTACCATCATTCTTGAACAAAGCAGTCCAACAACAAGGTTTAGCAAGATTCACTTCATGGAGAGTAGTGTTATTACCCTGTGATTATTCCACCAATCACAACTAGAGAAAGAATAACAATGATTATAGTTATTGCAGAGGTTAACACAGAAAGGCACCTGAATAACAGAGTTTAAAGAGAACAAATATAAAATATCCTCGCAGCAAACCAAAATCTGGGCATCTGTAGCATTAGGCATTAGAGAAGGCTTCAAAGGATCTATGGGATCATGGTCACCAGATTGCGCTGATTGATCTTTAATTTCAATATCCTTGAACAATGGATGCTTGTCAGACTCTTTGTCAAAAGATGTATTGCTCTCTGCTAATACAAGGAAATGATAAAGAATTATACAAAGACGTATTATAGCTGTACTTAATCAAACAATTGAAGGAGCCAATACTTACCTAGGATATGTAAAGAAACTGAAGTTGTCAGTTTCTCTGGATGTACTGGCTGAGAATTAATCACATTGCCAGTGTTGCTATCCATTAAAATTATGTGTCCATCTCTGGTCAAGGCAAAAGCAAGCTCTTCTGCAACTTCATATGAGGTTGAACATTCAGGGTTCAGAATGTTCTGACGGATACCTGGAAATGTCTTCACAGAAAGAGAAGTGATTGGAGACCTTAAGCTAGAAACACAGTCTGTAAGAAACAAAACTGATGGTGAATCAACATCAAGTACAGCAACCTGTAACAGGGCAAAACAAATCTCAGCGGCTGACAAGATCCATTGCACTAATACACAACTTAGCATATGAGGAATGTGCATATCTTATTTTCTACTAGAACCTTCAGCACTGTATAAACAGATCTTTTACCTGGCTGCTTTCGAACCCCACAATAAGTTTGGACCCAGAAGCAATGTACTTCAGGATGCACACTGGGGAATTGAGAAGTGAAAAGATAGCTTTGCATTGATACCCAGCCCCACTTGGGAAAGAGTGAACTGAAAATGAAACACGTCGATCACCAATATGCTGAAAGCATCAGAAATCAGAAATATATATAAAGAAAAAATATAAGCACATCCCAAAAGTACATCTCTGTTATGGTTACTATATATCTCTAGTAAATATTTACATAAACTATGTAAGAGAATATAACTTCAACTTCAGTGATAGCCTCCAAAGCTCCTATCAGACAACCTTCTACATTCTAGTCAATGAAATTTTCTAGGCAAGAGTTTATCAATTAAAACAGTAATTGTTTACACCCTGAGACATTGATGAAATAGATGAATGAATCTGCAGACAACTGGCTCCTGAAAAACTTAGTGTTAAATCTGATCTATGCAATCTTATTGTTTATCATATCTTTTATTGCCATCCTTATGGATTAGCTTAAAGTCAAGGCTTAATAATAATCAAAGAGGTATAAATTTCTTGAATTTCTTTAACACACAGTTTATAGAACTCTTATTCTGTTGTCTCTTGTCTGTTTTTATTCTCAAAATTTAAGCACAAGGATAGTGACAGATAATCAATTATAAGCACACCACACCTTCACTTTTGGTTTCTGTAACAAAGTGCAAGCTTATTTTCTCAGAGCCAGAGCTGGTACCAAACATGTAGTGGTGAACCTACATGAATAAAAGAATCAGACTGTCCCTTTGGTCAAGATATAGAAGTAGGCTAGTGAAATGTAACAGTACAGAATGATGTGAGTCTTACTAGGCCATATTCATTGCCAATAGCAATACTCAAAGAACTGGAGGAGAAATCCAGAGCTGATATTGCTGGACTGGTACTAGTGCTTTCAATGCCCTTCACCTGTTAATTATATTTTCAGTGTTCTGTGAGCATCAACTAGTCAATTAATGAATAGGTGAACCCTTGAACAATCTTTAGCTGAAAATAATACCTATTCAATATTTACATGTTAGGGGGCTCAACTAATTTGAAACACTGTACAGACCTCAGATGAGATAACAAACATAAGTGACAAAACTGGGTATGTGGCATCCCAGATTCGGACAGATCCATCTTGATATCCTGCTATGTGTATTCTCTCAACACCATTATCTTCAGTTAAAGACAATTGACTAGGAACACCACCAGTTAGAGGCCACTTTGATTCCTCTTCATTCTTAGACTGCACAGTACAATGACTATTGTGATCGTAACTGGCTAAAGAAAGCATTTGACAACAAAATTTTGAAAAACCACACAATGAAGTCTTCATTGTTCAGATTTACAATAAAGCATTATTTATAAGTAATGATAATTCAAAATAAAGATTAGTATTTAGCACCTTTGAGGAAGTTCGTGAGAAATTCCATTTCCTATCCATAGAACATGATTTTGCCACAGTCATGCATGGGTTGAGAGTAGGTATGGCCACTGGGTATTGAATGCTGTGAGCATTATGCTTGTTCTCTGGCTCAGATTTCAAGGTAGACAGGCTAGTTTTATCATAATAATGCAACTCTCCGGGATTTGTCAATATAAAAAGTGAACTGTTGTCATTCTCTGTATCACAAGGACTTGGTACAGTAATAATATCAGCAAATGATCCACTAAGTGTAAGGTCTACTCTATCGATGCATTTCAGTGCTGCAAGTCCAGATGACCAATCAAGTTTCAGGATCTGTCAAACAAATACATTTTGTCAATGATAGAGAAACTCCTGATTTCATTCCTTTAAATGCAACAACATTTCTCATATAGTTGAATTGCAAGCATAGCATTTAAAAAGGGGAAGAATAAGATGACAAGTTACAAGTTTCAAAACAAAATACTCCATAGAACACATCCAATAGAAATTCAACCTTTATTATTCTTCCTTAGTTTAGCAGGGAAAACAAATGATGACTTCCAATTCTTTTTTATTTTCTAACTAGATATCACCCATTATTCCCATTAATACTCTAGTCTTTGGGCAGACTGCCTACAAATTTGGCTGGTAAAGCTAAATTTTTATGCACAATGCAACATGTTTTGACCTAAGGAAGGCGATGAGAGATTTAGCTATATTTCTAAATAGAAGTTAATACATAAGGCAATATAAGACGAGTGAGAGATTACGTTAGAATGGTGCATACCGTCAAAACCTCTTCAGCTCCAATTTCACCACCACCATAGACAAAAAGGTAGCCTCTTAAACTGTTTTGAGATTTGTTAGCAGAGCAATCCAAAACAGTAACAGGAAGCCTTCGGTCTCCTGATAATAGTTGCAACTTAACAACATTGTTAGACAGATTTTCAGTCTTAGGGCTTTTGCTAAAGTCTGGCACAGATAAGTTCCATAGGAAAATGTCACCATCTACATAACCAACAGCAAGAATTGATCCATCAGAGGACAACCAACAAAGGGAACTTATTTCCTTTTCTTCTTGGTCATGATCTTTGGAATCATTTGCATGCACTGTGCTCATGTTTGTTTGAGTACAAACAAAAATTTCCTTTGGTTGAAGATGGTTTTGACTACTAACAAAAACAGCTCTATCTTCTGTAATTTCCCAGAGAATAAGTAATCCATTTTCATAAGCAATTAGGACTCTGTAAACAAATAGAGAAGGAAAGATTAAGAAGTTATGCTGCTTTAAAACAGTAAAACTTGATCAAGTGTATGGCAAGCTTGCCAAATTAGCACTCCATATATAAACATTTTCAAAACCAGAAAATCATGAAAAGGAAAACTTATTATTTCTTACCTATTTCCAAATGAACAAGGATGGGGAAGCAACCCAACAATAGATAGTTGGTCGGGCATTGAACTCACAACTGTTTCTGAAAATCAAACAAAATTAGAGCACGAGTGAATGAAAATGTAAAAATTGCATCAATTCATACATTCTTTTATTTTTTTAACAATGGTAAAGTACAAGAAGTTTCACTCCCAACCCTGAGAAAAAATGAAGGCAGCTGTCCAGACCAAAGAAATTGAAGATTTATGAAAGTTGCTAAAACAAACACCAGGTCCTAGCTGTTGGATGAAATTTCCAGAATAAAAAGCTCTATTCAAGTACATAATGTAGATGAGTAATCAAGTAGCCCTATTACCAGCTACAAGATTTGGAGGCACATAATATGGCAATTGTACAACATTTCTTTCCCCTGCATCATATTTGAGCACAGATAAATATCCATATTCATCCCCTAAATACCTGTTTGTAGAATAAAAACATGGTTAGGGAACGAATAAATGACATAAGATTTTTGGATGGAGTAAAAATAAATTAAATCATTTTTCACTACCCATTTACATGTAATGAGTGCCATAGATAACAGAGAATGCAGTTATGTTTGATTCCCACTTTAATTTTGAAGATAAGTGTCTGCTTGCCAGATCCCAGACCTGCAGAATGTTAGAGAAATAGGGTCTTAGTTGAGATGATCTCTCTTAGCCTTAGTTTTAGGTGTTTGAAATCTATGGCTAGGATTAGTTCTTGTCTAATATAAATAGCTCTATACTTACATTGACACACAGAACATATAGAAATATACAGTTGAGTTTATTGTTTAACATGGTATCAAAGCGAGATTGAGGTGACTGGGTAGTGGGTAGGATCTCTCTTAGCCTTAGTTTTAGGTGTTTGAAATCTATGGCTAGGATTAGTTCTTGTCTAATATAAATAGCTCTATACTTACATTGACACACAGAACATATAGAAATATACAGTTGAGTTTATTGTTTAACACAGAATTTGAATGAAACTGGCGGTCAGTAATAACAGAATACTGTCGTTCTTGAACCTTGGGGTGGGGATGTGGGGAGATAAAGAGATGGCCACAAGCAATATAAGAATACCCAGTTGATGAGAACAGTACTCTATGGCTCAAATTGCATAGACTGGAGAGGAAAGTACCTGAATATCATTTTCATTTGAGATGCTCACTAAGAAACCTTGGTTTTGCAAAAACTGAAAAAGAAAAAAGCACAAGAGAAATGATAATTAGTTGGCAAAAACAAAAGGAGGTTTTGCACTGTAAATAAAGGAAATCAGTAAGTTCTAGACTTGAAAAAGAACCTGGTCTGTTACAAATTTCACAATGACATCCTATGTTTTCTAACAAGTCATCAACTGATGAATAAGGGACTCAATCATACAAAACATACTATTAAGGAATTGGAAATTAACTAGCTTTAAGTTTCACACTTGTGCAGGCATGCAGTGCCCCCACCCCCAAAAACTAAGAATATTAATACCAAAAGATAATTCCAGCAAAGACCTTAAAATACCACTACACAAGTACACAGTACTTTTATCTCACCAACCTCCAAATTCTTGAAAGGCGCTGGCTTTGGAGATACAAGAAGGGCTTCAATATTGTCACCTCCAACAACTTTAATCCTACCATCCCTGGAATTAAAATTATCAGGAAAAATCAAGCCAAAATAATTTTGAACACAATACCAGATTTAGAGAGCCATTATTTGTTTCTAATAGTATGCATACGGTGGTTATGGTTATCATTATGCATTTAATTACGTGAATTCAAATGCTGACTTGATGTCTCAAAGCTTTCTCTCAAAGACATCATGGTTGGCTGGTAATGCAGAGTATATATAGTACAAATATATACAGTATATAACACATTGTGCACATTCATTTATTGGGACAAATCATTAGCATCAAATACAATCAAGTGAATAAATTAAATTACTAGGAAAATGCAAACTTCTTGTTATCCATGTGTTATTAGGTGTTTATCTATGTTCCTTCATAGATAATACTATTCTACTACTGCACTGAAATAAGCTCCCTACTCACGATGTCCCAATCGCTAAAAGCTGTTGAATAGGGTCAAAAGCCAGAATAGATGCAGTAGCTGGAATCCCATAGTGAACAGCAATTTGTGCTGGTAGTTTTGGAGTTTCCCGTGGCTCATTCTGTTACAACAGAAGATAGGAAGTGACATATTCATGAGTCAAATTGAGCAGAAATTTAAGCAAGTAGAAGACAGTTCTGTACGCATTATAAAAAATGAAGAAAAATCACATATAGCCCATACGAAACAATTATTTCCATATCAAGTAGATAAATTCAGAAGCACGAGCTTGGAAAAAGCAAAATTCGACTTGCAGCATATACAACAAAATCATTTCTCGATTTTCTCTCTTTCACTTTGCTGATCAGCTGATATAATTTGCTGAAAGTTCATATCATTGGAATCTCAGAAACGCGATTCCGGCGAAACGGCAGAAAATTGCATAAAATTAATTACAATATCATATATGGAAAAGTTATAACGAAATTAACACAGAAAAATCATAATTTAAATGCGGGCGAGATTTTGAGAAATCTACCTGTGGAGAAGAAAACTTTTGGAATAATTTAGCGAACATATTGCTCTCATAGAAGACGAATAGCTCCTCCTTTGTGCCTTCTTTTGTTCGTTGAAATTTCTGTAACTGCAAAGCCTTGCCGCCTTGTCACAAAAATGCTCCTCGCGCTTTGCCTGATGCGAATGATGGCATTCAATGATCTTCGTAGAGTGAGTTCGTTGCACGCTCCAAAACTCTCCAACTGTATCCGGGGTGTTGGTTTTTTTTTTTTTTTCTTTTTCTTATTTTTATTTTTTTTAAATTTTAAAATTAAAAAAAAATGTTTTTCTTTTTCTTATTATTTTTAATTTTAAAATTAAAAGAATGAGCAAATAAGTCATTGAACTATTTTGGGGTTAACAATTAAATTATCGAACTCGAATAAGCTTCAAATTCATCAGGAAAAAAATACACTAATTTAAATGCAATGTGTATATATTGTATTTCATATATTCATATACATACTAATTGCCTCAATTGAAATTCAACCCTTACCCCTCCCACTTAGAGGAATAACCCGATACCAATGAACTACAAGCCACTTGATATCTTACCAAGTATTTAACCCTTCTTAAATGTCATGTTTTATATTTTATTATATTAATATTATTTATATTTATATATATACAACCTAACATATATGAATACAATACCCATAAAACACGGCACAAGTAACCTATAATAAAATATTAAGTCATCTTCGTTTCATTAAACTGCAGATAAATGAACAGATACACTAAAACGACGGTGAAACGAGGAAGGAATCGGCTAATGCTCGCATCTACGGCACCAAAAAAAAATACTCGTTGTAATTAAGTAATTTTACTGTACGAAAATTATATATATATATATATATATATATATATATATATAATAAAATATAAAACATGACGTTCAGAAGATGGTCAAATGCTTAGTAGGATAATAATAATAAAATATACACATAGCCGGTCCGTCAAGAAGTTATCCAACTGGTCTGTTACGGTCGTCAACCCGACATGACTAAATCACTTGTGGTCTATTGTACCGTTCGTATCAATAGGCCTCGTGACAAAAGAAGATACTCTCGAATCGCCCCGACGGAGAGCCACCCGACCGGTTTACTGTAGGGTGACCGATCGGCCTGCAAGATGACGTATCCTACAGAGCCGAAGACGTAACTTACACGACAAGTTATAAGGGTCAACTTGCGCCTGCAGGGCGGCCGCTGACAACCTGCAAAAGTAGCAGTTCCGCCTCATCGATTAGTCAACCTACGCGTAATTGCAGAGCGACCACCTGACTGAGCCAATGAGAAGAAGCCACGTCGATCCACTTGCAGCAGGCGCATTAAATGCGTAGACCGACTTAGACGGTATAAATAGGAGGGTCTCATCCTCATATCTTCATCTCCATCTGATTACAAACACTACTTACTACATTGTAACCTACTACTTATTAATTGTAATAATACTACTCAGCCTCGGATCGCTCAGTCGTTGCCTGATATATCGACCGACTAACCTACGAGCGCTTCATTCTACTCGTTCACAAACATACCAAATCAGCATAAACATGTTGTTAATTTGCTAAAAATGTTAATTGCTATTTTTTACAGGTTAATGGATGAATTTGGAGCTTATTCGAGTTCGATGGCTTAATTGATATCCTTCAAATAGTTCAATAGTCTATTTGTACATTTTCCCTTTAAAATTTTCCAAATTTAGGAAAAACAAATAAATAAATAAAAATAAAAATTATATATAAGATGTGGCTGAGTCACCCTAATGCAATCATAAAGAAAAATAAAAGTAGAGTCTATTTGGCAGAGCTTATAGCTTATTTTAAGCTACTAATAAGTAATAAGATATAAGCTCTGTTGGTAATGTTCTCAAAATAAGCTCGTAGCTTAAAATAAGAACTTATTTTGAGACGCGCTCTGTTTGACAACGCTAAGCTAGGAGCTTATAGCTTATTTTAAGCTACTAATAAGCTATAAGCTCTGTTTGGTAATGTTCCCAAAATAAGAGCTTATTTTGGAACGCTATTTTAGGGCTCTGTTTGGCAACGCTAAGCTAGGAGCTTATAGCTTATTTTAAGCTACTAATAAGCTATAAGCTCTGTTTGGTAATGTTCCCAAAATAAGCTCCTAGCTTAAAATAAGAGCTTATTTTGGAACGCTACTTTAGGTAGCGTTTCAAAATAAGCTCCTAGCTTCCTAACTTTTTTTCCATCTTTACCCTTATTATTTTAAAGTAATGACATATTTTAACCTTATGAATTAAAACCCTTTCTCTTCCCCTATCCCAACTTTCACGTAAATCCCTTCCTTAGTCTTGTTTCCTGCTAAACAATTATGTTGAAACTTTAGCTTATTATTATTATTATTAAAAAATTAGCAATATCTCCATCAACGAAAATTTAAGTCACACCTCTATGGAGATGAAGGAGATTCGCAACAATATTGCTACTTCATTATGGGATGCTAGATCATGATCATGCTAATAGTTTTATTTTAAAAAGTGTTTACTTTTTTTGGAAAACGAAATGTTAAATTTTAATATGTAAACAAACTAATTTAAATTTTATGAAGATGTCCTTTTTAGTCTTTTTACATTTATCAGCTTATCAAAAAGCTAATTTTACCAAACACTTTCAATCATAACAGCTAGCTTAACAGCTCTTCAATTTTCAGCTCCGAGCTTATAGCTTTTCAGCTTTCAGCTCCTTTTCAGATATCAGCTCCTAGCTTATAGCTTTTCAGCTAGGTTTGCCAAACAGAGCCTAGGTAGCATTTCAAAATAAGCTACTAGCTTCCTAACTTTTTTTTCCATCCTTACCCTTATTATTTTAAAGTAATGACATATTTTAACCTTATGAATTAAAACCCTTTCTCTTCCCCTTTCCCAACTTTCACGTCAATCCCTTCCTTAGTTTTGTTTCCTGCTAAACAATTATGTTGAAACTTTAGCTTATTATTATTATTATTATTATTATTATTATTATTATTATTATTATTAATGTTATTTTTAGATTAGCAATACGGCTTCAATCTCAATTTGAACAAGAGCCGCCAACTAATGCTCAATAAGCATTCAATCGTGCACATTCTTCTCTTCGAAGTTGTATTGAGAGATCGTTTGGAGTATTGAATAAGAGATGGAAGATACTTGTTAAAATGTCGCAGTTTAGTGAGGAGCCCCAAATTAATGTTATTATGGCCACATTTGCACTACATAATTATATTCGGAAGAATTCACAAGATGACGTGATGTTTAATGTGCTTGAGCAGCATCCAGATTACAAACTAATTTAAATTTTATGAAGATGTCCTTTTTAGTCTTTTTACATTTATCAGCTTATCAAAAAGCTAATTTTACCAAACACTTTCAATCATAACAACTAGCTTAACAGCTCTTCAATTTTCAGCTCCGAACTCATAGCTTTTCAGCTTTCAGCTCATTTTCAGCTACCAGCTCCTAGCTTATAGCTTTTCAGCTAGGTTTGTCAAACAGAGCCGCTATCTTAGGTATCGTTTCAAAATAAGCTAGTAGCTTAGCTTCCTAACTTTTTTTTTTGTACATCTTTGCCCTTATTATTTTAAAGAAATGACATCATTTACCCTTCCTAATTAAAATCATTTTCTCTTCTCATTTATCCGCAACTTTCACCGCAAATATTATTATTATTATTATTATTATTATTATTATTATTATTATTATTATTATTATTATAAGGACAAGATGACAAAAATACTCGTTAGAATGCTTAAATTGGGATCTTAAGTTGAAGATGAAAAAAATACTCTTTAGAATGTTAAATTTCGGCATGTTTCAAACAGAGGGGTGACCGACATGATAAATTTTTGCACTAAAATAATAGTTATGAATGAAAATTGATACTAAAACAATTGTTATGTATAAAAATTAGTAGAAATAATTAAACATATGAATCAAAACCATAATTTTATTAATATCCGTGTGATCAAAATTGATAATTTTTTTAGTAACTTAATCCATTTGGGATATAAGTACCATTTAATTTTCTAAGGGCTTTCTGTTACATCGTTAATTTCAAGGAGCATATTTGTCCCTCATTAGCGACAACTTCAACCTGGGAAATCTTAAACATGACATTTGGTATCTAATCCCACTGAGTAAAGCATTAGCATGCTTCTGATATAATAATGTAAAGGATTATTGGAGTTAGTAAACAAATTAAACCATCTTTTGTTCCATGAAGGGTACAGGATTCCGGATAACACGGCAGCAGCTTGCCGTTAACCTGAAAAAAAGTGTTTAATTTGCAGTTAGGAAAAATAAATTAAAATTAATGTGGCAACGAGTTGGTTCAAAACACAATAAAGAGGGTACCATACCCTCCTGTGTCCTGCAGGCATCATCACGTCCAAATTCGCATAGCAGGTAATAGGTTAATGCCGTGACAATTTATCCCAAACTTAAAATATGTGTTTCCGTATTTTAATTTTGATGGGTTAGAAAGCAGCACTGATAATTTATGTATTGTATTTTGTGGGGTTTTTTTGTTTTCAATTTTGATTTTAACAGACTTTTTTATTTGAATATAGATAAGCTTATCAGTTTTGATAGTATGAAATTTCTTGGCCTTAATATTTATAGGCTTCTCGATCTCGATATCAATAAGTTTCATGATTTTAATATAAAAAGGCTTCATGATCTCGATATTAAAAGCTTTTTTTTTATCTTAATATCAACAGACTTCTCAATCTTGATAGCAACATATTTTCCAATCATTGCTATTAGACTTATCACTTCACCAGCCATCACATTACAGTTTACATGTGTTATGACTGACTCGAGTGCCCAATTGATAGACGCCGCGTTAGCTTTGTCACTAACTTGTCATCATTTTATCGGCTTGCCACTTAGTATAAATAGAGCATCCATCTTAGGGGGCGTTTGGTTCAGGTCATCTTAGATTACCTAGGTAATCTGAGTCTGGTAATGTTATATTACCTTGTTTGGTTCAAGTTATGAGATTACCAGGTAATGTTATATTACCTCAAAGCTGATGTGGCGGTAATGTTTCAAGGTAATGTGATTACCCCCATTTTTTTTAGGTAATATTAGATTACCTTGAATTATTCCAACTTTGCCCTTGTTAACTAATCCTTATATAATAATAATAATAATAATAATAATAATAATAATAATAATAATAATATATGTTTATATAATCAAATATACATATGTGTATATTTATATATTTAGTTTTTTTAATATTTAAGCTTTGATATACATTCATAGATATAAATAAATACACACATAATATATATATATATATATATATATATATATATATATATATATATATTATTGAGGGCATTATTGTAAATTGATCCATATAATCTAAAATATAACCATGAACCAAACAAGGTAATATTATATTACACCATCCAAACCAAACACACAAGGTAATCTTACATTCCCAAAATCTCACATTACCTTCCCGAAGGTAATCCTATTACCTGGGGTAATCCAAGATTCTGTGAACCAAACGCCCCCTTAGTGTAAAGGATGTTGATTCCTCGCAACTTTGCAGTGTACCAACCATAGCTTCATAACCTCATATTATATGGCTAGACCCTTAGCTTCCCAATATCATTACTACCTCTTACATTTACACTATCTATCAATATAACTAAGTGGCGTAGACCGAAATCATTATACTCAATGTTTATTTATGCTATCAAATTTATATTTACATTTGTTTACTTTAATTTACAACAAATAAAATCTAACCAAACATTATTTTGATATGAGTAGATATGCATGGTACCTAGTAATTAAGACACTACTTTGAGGATGTTTCAATAGCTCTTTGGCAATGATTAAAAGAAAAAGAATCTTGTTTTCCGGCTGAGATTGCAAAACAATGAGACCGACCTGGATGCCCTATCTAATTCTAATTGAAATTCAGTGAAGGAAAAGAAGAAGACGAAAGGGCAGTCCTGCTAGCTTCACTGCATGCTTGCTTGTCTTGGTCCTATAATTCAGGGCCCACCTGACTAACTTTTGTACGGTTGTCTCTTTTTCATGGAGTGGTTAACAAGGCTATGCAACTATGTAAGTAGTAGCTTTGAGTAGGTTCAATTCATAATAATGGTGATAGATATATACACCAGGCCAAAAACCTGTCGTAACTGTAACTCCCTTGAATGGGAGGTCACATGTTTGAAACTTAATAGAAATATTGACTAGACAGATATTACATTATAATAGAGTCAATAATATTAAATTGTAATAAAGTTTAATATTAAAAAATATGTGTGTCAAATAAAAGTTTATAGATAACATAGTGGTAATAAATTTTATTTTATTTTATACATTGAAAATAAACAAATTAATATCCGAAATTAATGTCAGTGTAATCATAAAAATGTCAATAAGATGATATATGTTTTTTAATTGATTTTATCCGATACAAAGAATCAACGCTCCTGAGGTAATCAAATTATTTATATTTTAAAAAATTATCAATCAAATAATGTTTATGACTTTAATTTCATTCATATTCCTTATCTCTACCTCATAAACTAAACACACCTAAGTCATCCATAATATGTGATAAAAACCAACTTATAAACATCTAACATTCTCACAAACCTTCACTCGTTTACATAAAAATGAATTTTAAACATTTTATAATGAATTTGCCCCATCAAATTAATAATACAAAACGAAAATAATTGTAATTATGGTTAAGGGCTAAAATAAAATTAATTATTAATTGTTTATGTGCTGAACTTTATCCTATAAAATTCCCCAATTTTATATTTTGGTTACACGTATAAGGTATACTCTATCATCCCAGCGACCCAGCATATAATCTTTTGGATTTGTCACGAGTCTCCAAAAATATCATCCCAGCTTATTTTATACCCGCAGCCAACCTCTCTCGCTTTCCCTCTCAAACACGCACGTGACCTCAAATCAAACTTGATGGCCTCGTCATCAGCGCACGAGCAGCATCCCCACCACCACCACCACCACCTCCGTACGCCCTACGGAGCCACCGCTGCTCCGCCGCCAACTCCCTTATCGCAGCCCAACCTCTCGTCCACCTCAGGACACGCCGACGCTCTCTCTCTTCTCCTCCACCGCCTCCCGCCTACTCTCTCCCTCCCCGGCCGCCGCTCGCCGCTGTCCAATAAGACCGCCGCCGTTCCTTCCGTCTCGCTATCGGAGCACGCGGAGGTCCTCTCCGCCTGTAAACACCTCGGATTCTTCCAGCTCAGCCGCCACTCCGTCGAATCTGAGCTAGCCAACTCGGCCGAGTCCTTGGCTCGCTCTCTCTTCGACCTGCCCCGCGATAGAAAGCAAGTGTACTTCCCGAAGAACTGGCCGTTAGGTTTCGATTCCGAAGCCGACGACGACGATCACGCTGCCGGCGGCGCCGGCGAGTCGTTCTGCCTCGACTCGGCGTGCTCCTCCGAGGAATCCGAGTTGGACTTGAGTTCTCTCCGTGCGTTCACTCGCGAAATGGAAAAGATTGGGAAAGAGGTGACGGAAGCACTGGCTTCCATTGTCGGGTTCGATAACCCGGCCCGTGAAGACCCCACACGGGTCAGTTCATTATTGTGGATTTCCGACGGGTCTTCCGTCAGCACACCAGTTTTAACGGGTCGGATGTATCCATTTGCTATCGGGTTACAGTACCAAATAAGATGCCAGAAATACCATATGTTAACGGATTCGGGTTGGGTCTCTATCTCCCCGGAGGTGGACTCGATTTTGGTCACCGTCGGCGACATTGCTCAGGTCAGAATATTTATTCTTTTTTTTTTTTTAAATATAAATTTGGATCCTTTCCATTTTATATTTGGATTTTCAAGCCAACCCATATTTCAGGTTCCCATTTTGTGGGCCGGGTTAACTATTTTTTTCTCCCTAATGTGAAATATGGTGTTGATATTAAGAAATTTCAAACGTTGACTCAAATGGACCCCTCAAAACCTAACAAATGCAATGATATGCGGCTTTAAGTCCTTAATAATGTTGTGCTAGTATGAGAAAATATTATATTTTAAGCTAGATTAGTACGAGTGGGTGCATTTTTTTCGACCTTCCTTCCTAAATGGAAGATTGGAAGGAGATTTTGACTTAATGTCACACCTTTAATTATATTAAAATAACTTTTTTAGTATAACTAACTCTATTACAACGTAGTAGTATATGTTCATATATACTTTTTCAACCTATTGAACTCAAACTTTTTATTTGAGAGTGTCACTCATTGATCACATGCA